>NC_056718.1:19850702-19934153 GCF_018831695.1 Puntigrus tetrazona
ATTTACCAGTATTTTTATTATCACGAGAAAGATTACTATAATTCTCCAGTGTTTCTGACTATCTAAATATGTAGAATGAATCCATTGCATGTGATGTGATCTGATGTTAAATCTAGTATACACAAGTCAGAGTCTTACTTTTATTTGGTACTTCCTGAATACTGTACAGAACTTTGATCATAACTTTCTCAGTCCTCATAATCTGAGTTCATTTAGATCATGGAGTCATTTACTTTATATAAAGTATTATAGTATTGTTGGTTAGGTTAAGCCCAGATGAAAACATGCTGATATTTTCTTTTTTATATATGTTCTCTTTCTTACGTATAAAATACTACAGGTTTATTTACTTTATAATAATAGCTTTTTGTATAACTTTTATTATATAAAAAATAATGTACAATAAAATCTAAAAGCAAAATACATATTAGTAGACTAGGACTTATTATATATTACAGTTAATAATGCATTTTTGTAACAGCAGATAACGTTATTGGGGTCTAAACATTATATACAGACTTTTCTGAGAATTGCAAATTTATTTCTTAAAGTGGGTCCACAGACCCATTCTTCTGTCAACAGAGAAAATTATTGATGAATGTGCTTTGTCAACTAACACCTAACCATGGGTTATTCTCAGTTGTACAGTCTCAAAAAAAATATGCAGGTAGGTGTCAGATTCATGAGAAATCATCTAGAAACTTTGGGGCCTCTATAGCAGTGCAGTATTATTCTCTATAAAATAATTCATGCAGGGGGCTTGGAGACAGTAGAGAGAATCTCCGATAAAAGGTGAGGGAGGCGGCTCATTATGCAGACCCAGTGCTCTAATGCTATACTCTCTTTTTCTCTCTTTCTTTCTTTCTTTCCCTGTGTTGTCTATTTTCTCTGGCCAGCCCTGGGTTTCTTCCTTCCTCTTACATGACTCAAATGCCTTTGTAATTACAGTAGGAAGAACACACACATTGTTCATGCTGTTGTTGACCAGTAGCAATATTGAAATTTCCAGGAAATGCAATCAAGTGCCAACGTTACCTCTTATTAACTTAAGCTGAAATTGAACAAACAAAGGATAATTCTACCGTTCCAGCAGGAGCCAATGTTTCATTGTGGCTTTGGGCGTCAGTATAGATGCAAAGGTATTTGTTAGTGTTGACTATATTTGGTCAGTAAATATAACCTTCCCAGATTTATGTTCTCTCATTTAACAAGCTTCTTGGATCTTTACTGCATTTTCTCATAGTGCATGATCAGATTAGGAGTATATTAAAGCAACCTAACACAGTGTATGCTTCGCGCACCTAAACATTTGCACTCAGTTTACAAATTCCTTCAGGTGTCTTCAGGCAAGTTTAGTCCTATCAATAAGGAGAGAAGGCAAAAAGTGCTACGTCTCCAGACTAAGCTAAGCCAGAGCCTTCTATCAAATGCAGAGATGAGACTTTGACAGCCATCTGTGGCAAGACCCTGGTCCTTTCATAGCCTGGTGCCCGAACCTCATTTTTTGCTGCAGAGAAAGAGCCACCACCAGAGGGAAATTAGCATGAACCTCAATTCAGAAGGACTTCCATTCCTCAAGGGCTAATAACTGATAAGCTCAGGCGCCAGGAGCTTTGCAAATGTTGTTCATTAAAGCTGCCATTTATTCAATTCAAAAAGAGGCTTCCGAGTCACTGTGATGAAACACAGAGGAAGGGGGTGGAATATAACCATAGCAAAAGATGGTCTGTAGTTTTTAAGATTGCTAAAACACTATAGTTTGACTTGATGAATTTGCACTTATGTTTTACAGTCTACTTGGCACCTTCTTCCAGGAAATAGGATATTTTCCAGTTTTAAACAGTTAAGTGCTGTTCTTTGAACCTTCAATGATTTTTCAGTGACTCCTTCCTCCTTTATAAGCGAGTCATTGGATCCATTCTTTCTGCTTATTTGTTCAAAACACTTTAGGAGTTCAGGAGCAAAACAAGTGACTGTCTTTATGAGTAAGTCATTGAGTGAGATGAAAATATTTACATTTGCTAAACTGTCACAATATCATTTATGTTTCATGCCAACAAAGCAAATTCAGTTGCATTTAACACCATAAGCAGGGAGGGATTTAGTGAATTTGGGGCTCCAGGCAAATATAGAAATGGTGGCCTATACATTTGGCACACACACCTAGATAAGCGTTGAGATTCTCCTTTTTTTGTTGTAATGCTTGCTGCTGCAGAGATGGTGCCCCATAGTTGTATTCAGTTTTTGATATTTTTCATTTACATGGTATAATGGGATTGTTTTATTTACATGGAATTTATTACATTTTATTCTTTATTATTGTAAAGACCACAAAATAGCAATTGAGATACGTTTACCATTGAGATTCAACCTTTAAAACATTTTTAAGTATAGTCGTAAGTATAAATATTAAATTATGTAGTATTACATTTACTGACACAAACTTGTTTAGGCATGATGGGGTAGCTCACATGCAAAATATACATTTATTTTTCATTATTACATTTGTTTTGCCTCTCTGTGCCCACTTACTGTATTTTTAAAAGTTAAATAAAACTGTTTTGATTTATGTTTTACTGTTTCTGTTATCAGACAATGACATGAATGTAAAATAATGACTGAAAATCGACCCATAAGACTACATAACCAGCTCTACCTTCCAAGATGTGAATAGAGCCAAGGCGTCTCATAAAATCAAAAAAAAGGATAAACAGCCACAATAAAGACAATAGCTGTGCTATACCTGCTTGTAAAATTACAGCATATCTGTGTTTTAACTGAAAGTGCAGCTCTTTAAACATGAAACGGACCCAGAGACATTCAACTCGGACACTCAGATGGTTGTCGTGGTGATAAACACTGTACACAGCAACCATTAGCAACGTCTGCACTTAATGTGCATCGTGTATGAAAAAAAGCATTTTAGGGGGCCCTTGGCTTTTGGGGACACAAGGCAGTCACCTACCTTTTCCTAATGGCTAAGATTGCCCCTGACTATAAGTGCATCCAAGGGCAAAAATTTAGTAATAAAAAAAAATAATATGACCCATTTACACATTTGGTGGAGATCATTTTATTCGTTCTTAGATATCCAGATTTGGCAGGAATTTATTTTGTTGTAAATCTATCTTCATTCTTGATTAATGTAGTCAGGGACTGGACCCTTTACAGCCATTTACGAGTGAGAAATGCTACTGTAATTCAATGAGTTATGGCCGTTGTTTAATGACATTCAAATAGCCTACATGGCAATGGTGAAACTAGGGAATTTGTAAATCAATACAGTGTTAGTAACAACAATCTATAGATCTCTGCAATGATACACGAAGCCATTATGCTAGCACCCACAGACATTTTACATTGCAAGCAGTCTTGCATTTTTTTGTTTTGAGGGCATGAGTGAAGGTAAAAACATTTGTAATTTACCAATTACAACACTTTCGCTGTACAGAAGAACATCAGCAGTATCAAAAGAACGTTTTAAGCACTCACAAAAACTATCATTATAATCACTGAAGTTGTTTATACTATGAAATTAATATCCTACTTAAACAGTAATCTGCATTCTGTTATCTGAGTTTAATTTCCTCAGTGAACAAGTAAACAGATCAACTCTTACTGGTCACTGCGTTCATAAGCCCAGCAGAATCATGTGTGATTGGTTATAATGTGCAGCACTGTCGAAACGTGTTAGCCTTTGACTTGATTTAAATTTAGTAGCTTACATTCTAATTATGCAGGTAAGATTGTATGAAATAATTTAAATATATATTATTCTGCTATTTTTTTGTCTATTGAAAACTGCATTCAAAATCCACTTCATGAATCTTAAGGGGCATGTGCATTTACTCAAAAAGGACACAACACTGAAATTCTTTTGTTATAATTAGCAATATGTTAAAAAGTAGCTGTTTAATTTCTTCGACCAACAGCATGATTGACAGTATTTAATTGAGCGCCTTTATGAGTTGCATTTTAGACTTCATATTAAAAGAAGTGTCATTCTTTCTTCTAATTAGAGTTAACCACCGTATATCTACTCCCACTGCTGAATAATGATGGGCATGTACGTGACATTCCTGAGAGGAAGTGTCTCAGATCATCAGCAGTAGCCAATTAGACAGTGCATTCACACCAGCATTCTTCCAAATCAAGCACAGGCCCTTTAAAATGAAGATCTCATGCTGATTATCAACTTGAAAAACTGTGATATCTCTAGTTTTCCCTCTCATTTCCTATTAGTTCTCCATGGCCTTATCAATAAAATAAACAAAACTGCTTCTTTTAGAGGTCTTTGGTTATTTTGGGCCATCTAATGCAAAGTGAGCGTGTTTAATTTTCATCGTAGCTCAAGCAATGGAAGACATGCTGTCTTCTGGGCCTTTCAGGCTTGCCAAGGTTGAAACAGTGTCACTCAGTTCCCTAGAGCTCTTAGACATCCTATTGTGTGTGTAACAAAAGCAGCACCTGAAGAGGGCGTTCGCATCTCCACAGAGAATCTGAGACATGAATGCATATTTTTGAGATAAACTTCCATGTGGGTCCTATCATTGTTCTTTGTATAATAAACAATAAAACATATGCAAAGCAATTACTCAGTAGAACAGCATATTTAATTAGCACCTGCCTTTTCCTATTTGTAATATGCAGCATTTTTATTGGTAGGCCATATGTTGTGATTTTTGTCCACCAGTAGCAGTCTCAAGGAAAGTGAGTTGGATACATCATAATGAGAAGCGCTAAGACCACATTCCCAGTTCACAATTTTCTCATGGATGCATCCATCATTTTGGCAAAATATCAAGTACACAGCAATATGCTTCCCCTCTCCCAGATGTTGTTTTCTGACAGAAACTCTAATGATGTTCTGTGTTTTGCTGTTTAAAGCATCCCCTATCTCAAAAGACCTTGGGCTATAGCTGCACTGAGCGATGGATCCCGCTCCCAGGCTGCCTCCAGTAGAGGCTTCAAACAGCATATAAAGCTGTAGACACACAACCTCTAGCTCATAAAGTGTGTTTTAAGGCTGATCTAACTGTATTCATGAATAAGCAAGCGGGAATATATATGTACTTGATTCGAAAGCAAATTTATCATGACTGTTTAACTAAAAAGTTTTGTCAGAAAACATAAATACATCTGCACTTTGCAGTATGTGTGTTAAATCCAACGAGCGCTGATTCTTTGATTAAACCATTTTAAAGGCTCTGGCTTGTCTAATGATTAGTGAAATTTATATCACTTTATTTCACAGTTTGACTCAATATTTAAATGATTGCATTAGAGTTGGGTGGGGGGCAGAGATGGAAAAGGCCTAAATTACACTCTGCTAATGCAGTAAACAGTCAATTTCAGTCAGTTCGCACTTTTTCAGTAGCAGACGTTCCAGACAAATTGGCTCCGTTTCAAAACCAAGTGAACTTCCTACGTAGACAGCATTGTAAAACATCATTCATCAAGCTGAATAACTTGGAAAATAAGTTTTACCCTAATATTTGTGTATGTTTTAAATGGTATGCTTATTAGTTTAATTCTGAGCTTAGTTACATATTAACAGTTCATTTTTGTGTCCATTATTCTGCACAATGTGTCCACTATGGTTTGTGTAAAAAATGCTATTTGTAAGACTGCCTGTGTAGGCATCAGACAGCAAGGCAGCTCACCAGATTGGAACATAGCCATTAATTAAGCAAGCCATATTGAGCCCCAAATTAAATACACATTCACGTAGGTGATTATGATGTAAGTATGCTGCTTCTAATATAACTAATTTAAGAAGGTTTCAGTAGTCGGTTTACTTGAGACCACTTTGAATTTTTGGTGATGTTCACAGATGTATAATATGTGATTGCGTGAAGATAATGCTATGTTATGTTTAATGTTTGCAAAAGCCATAAAAATGGAGCACATTGATAGAGCACAAGCACCTTTGATTTTGGAAGTGTTTTCCCCATTTCCAAAAAAATCTTCTATAGCTGTCAGTTATAAACCAATAGCTCCAAGTTTAATAAAAAAATATATATATAATTAAAAACCGATAGAAGAAATTTTGAGTGATATGATTTCATGTAATACTATTACACAAATGTTAAAATATAAATCTAAATGATTAAAAAACAATTAATTTTTAATATTAATTTACAAATATGACATTTAAATATTTAGATAACATTACATCACTCTCTCTTACAATGCTTTGTGACAATGGGTGGCCAAAGCATGACAAAGTCTTTCATTAACAAAAATTAATAAAAATTATATATATATATATATATATATATATATATATATATATATATATATATATATATATATATATATATATCTCAACTGAAACAACAATTTCTCTCCATCTGTGTAAAAATTAAAAATATTATTGGAGAACAAATGTAAGTATAGATTGGGAGCACCCCATCCTGTCTGAATCTAGGATAGAAGCTCCTTACAAAGGCTATCCTCTGTCTGTTTTTACTCTCTGTAGGCTATTTCTCATACAATTTGAGGCCAAATGGCTCAGTGGGTAACCTGTTTTTCCATTTTTCAGTAGTTGTTATACAGTAGTTTTATGTTTTAAGTTGGGAACGCTATGTATACTTTATCCCATAAGAATGAATTGGTCAGTTTGATCTATAGTTTTATCCACTGACTTTACTATCAAAATCTTGTCTCCCGAATTTCTGAGGTGGAGCACTGCAGGGTAATGGTTGGTGTTTACCGCAAGTCAGAATGTTCATCCTCAAAACAAAGTGCTTTTTACTGGCCCACTCTTTCTGCTGTTGGGGTGAAGCAAAAATACTATTTATTTTTAATCAGATCTTCCATTATTGATGCTTTCGCTCCTCTGGGTTCTGCCTGCTGTCCTTTCCATTCTAACCACATGTTCCCTCTTCCTCCACACAACGGGGTGCTGTTGGTCTGTTAACGGAGGCAACATCTCTCTTAACCATGGATCATGTTTTATGTTGTTTATTCTTAAGTGCTCACTGGATACTAAAGCATCTTAAAAGCACTCACTTTATGCATTTCTGCAGTTACTGTTGTTCGCCATATGCTAAGGGATGACTTGACCTCCAATACGTTTGATTATTAAGTAGGTGTAAATTCAGCAAAGGTTCTGCCACACATTAAACTTGATGTAATTAGTACCACAGAGTCTCATTATTTTGACTCCCTTCTGTCTCTCCCAGGTGTACAACACTGCACTATGACCCTGACCTGCCATCCACTACCATAGTGATCACGTTTCACAATGAGGCACGATCTACCCTGCTGCGCACAGTTCGGAGGTAAGACTTAAATCCATCAGTTCCATTCTCATATCATGGCGCATATTTGTTCCTTTTCCTTTTGTGTCACAAAGAACACATGTAGCTTTTCGCCCGATTGAGCTATCTAAAACTGGTTACTATTATTTCTTTTGCCTTATTCACTTTCAGACAAAATATGCCAAATTGCACCTTCAGGGTTATGACTATTTGTCACTGAGGTAGTATTTTCAAAGGAATGGCTTTGTATGTTATTTATCCATAAAAGGTTCATAGTAGTACCTTCAAGGTACATGTTATAATTCTGAAGTACTAAAATGCGCCTTTTAGGGTAAAGTACAGATTAACGCCCCAGTAACAAGCTTCCCAGAGATACAATTATTTGCACTTTTTTTCCTGTGTTGGTGCAGATGATTTTCCCCTTTCAGTGTTAAAAAAGCACTTGGCTTTCAGTCTTGACGTTTGACCTACTGTAGGTAGATAGAGCACTGAGTAAGTCTTGCTGTAGCTGTAGGGCAAGGCACGTCAATATAGCTTAGAAAAGTCCACAAGAGCCTAAGAGTGCATTTTAATCCTAAGCATTCCATAGAGTTCCTAAGCATTTATTTTATATACATAAAAGTGAAGCCTATTTTTAGGACTACACACGTATACCATATTCTGTATAAGAAAATGAAGCCAACTTTTTTTATTGCATTAAGACATTATTATCCCCATCTTCTTACTGCCATGATGCTAATTCTTTCTATGACTTGATGGTACTGTAATTGAGCTGTGAAAAATGATACAAATTAACATATGAATAAAACATATATCGATTTAAGCAAAATACATTTTCTTGATTCTAACTATAATGTGAACATTTACATAGAACTTCTTTGTAATTTTGGTACTGTATGTTTTTGTTAGATTAAGTCAGAAATTGTTTTTGGAGCGTTAACAGTATCCAGGTGCAGTTTGGCTCGTGTGGCTTTAGTGAAGGGATGTGGTGTGAGGTGTTTCGCCCTGGAGTGTGTGGTATCTAAACTACTCTCATCACACATTAGTCACGGCAGCTCCCGTACACAGCAGAAATGACTTCTGCCCTGCTTTAACCCTGAACCTTTGTTAAAGTTACCAGCCATTTAACAACAGCTCCGATAATAACGTCAAAAATCCTGTTGACTGACTAGATAGGCTCAGACACCTTGATGGCAAAGCAGTATTAAACCTTATCTTTCTATGACCTTTTCCCTATGTAGGGATTTTCTATCTCTTATGCACATGAACGCACACAAACATCTCTTCACATGAACGCTCTCATAGACTAAGCATTTACACAGAGTGGGTTTGAAGTGTAGGCCCCAGGCAGTTTTTGATGGGTGTTGCTGCTGACAGAGGTTATTACTACAGGGAGTCCTAAGAGGTGGAAGAGAACTTTCTGGAGCATTTCCTGGTTTCCTCAGTCTTTCCTTGCGGCTACTTATCAGGCAAAGGAGAGCGAGCGAGAGAGATGTGAGAGAGGAGGTATGGGGAGAGGCTGTTTGTTTTCTTAACCCCTCAGGTATAGGGTAGGTCAGAACAGTCCTTGGCGACATCCATGCAACACAGGCACTTTTTCTTCCTGTCTGAAGATGAGCAATTCCTACTGTAGACAAAAAAAAGCAGTTCAGCAAATAGATAAGGACGGATGTGAATTGATTTGCCAGAAGGGCCTTGAAGAAACCTTTTTAAATTCTTGTGTCAGTGTGATTGATATGCAAAGCTGTTATGTAATATTATTTGCATCCAAAGAGTTTATGCTAACTTACTACATAAAGAGTTGTTGAAGAATTATTTATTCAGTTTCATTTATTGATGTCTTTATTATATAAACTGCTGTCACCATTTCATGAAATCAATTAAGGAGTAGATGCTGTATATCGTTCAAGATGGCAATAAATTACTTTTTTCCCTTCTATTTGTTCAATTGTTAGTTCAGAAAAAAACATTTTTTACAACTTTTGAATTAAATGGCCTTTTTGGGAAGACTAAGTTACAGTATGTTTTTATAGCTACAGTTTTAGCTTAAATCTCATGCAACATGCACACAAAAATTTAGTTTTACACAATGACAATAAATTGCTTGAATTGACTTTGGATAAAATTGCCTGTAAAATGCATGCATGTAAATGTAATGTAACTTTTTCATCAACTGTGTTTTTGTTCAAAGCCAATGTGCTACCCTGCTCCTACAAAGCCACCAACAAACCAAAAATCAATAGACTGACATTCACTTTCACAGTCGGTTTTACAGCACTGATAGGAAACAACAGCAGAAATTGATGTTAAAAGTGCTTTGATTTGTAATTAGTCTTTGAGCAGGTGTAAAACTATAAGAGAGACAGTATTCCAAATGAATACTTCAATCAAAATAAATCAGCATTAAAAGTAATTGTCACTTGAAAGCAAAAACATCTCAATGAAAAGCATTTAATTCAAAGTAGTATATGTAAAATGGTTTGATTGTTAAATAAATCCCTGTTTGAGTGAAGCAAGGTAAGGCTGAGGAAGGTTGATTGATTGAAATGTTGCAATGATGCAGGATCTTATATTAGCCTTGTACTATAGCCTTGTTTCTGCTTGTGGGAATAAAGGTCTTTTGTTAGGTGACTGAGGGGAATATGAGGATCCTACAGCTCTGTAGAGATGCAAAGTGAATTTGAATTGTGCTTGTGCTTACCTGTTTATATGTGAGCGTTTGAATCTGTGCATGTGCTGTACAGAGGAGAACTGTGATGAATGTGTCTCACTGACTCAGACATGTGGAAACATACCTGTGAGCGTGAGTGCAATGCAATCAGTCACCTAGTGTGAGGACAAAGAAAAGAGGTTTAGAGGAGGTCTGTGCTCTTCAACTCCACAGCAATGCAGCCCCAGTGTCTCACTTCATATCTGGCTAACAACATAACTGCTTATTTATCTCTGGACTTTTTGTAACACTTTTTTTGTGGCACTGTTTTACAATGTTAAGGATAATATTCTTTAATGGTTTAAACATATTCACTGAATAGTATAACAAATTAATTATTATTATTATTATTATTATTATTATTATTATTATTATTATTATTTCTATATGTAAATAAACTAGACTTTTGATTGCAGTTTCTGAATTTCAAATAAATTTTTGTCAGTGGTATTTTAGTATTATTTATATAAAATACAGTGTTTATTTGGTTTTTAATTCATTTCAGTTTAAATACAAACTTTAGTTATTTTTATGGTCATTTGTTTGTGTATTTAGTTTTAAATTATACTTATTTTCCTTTTTTTTGTAAATTGTCAAACTAATTTCTATTTGTTAGTTCCCAAAGTACTATTTCTAATCTTCTTTTAGTTTTAATGTAATGTTTAATTACTTAATTTTATTTCGGATTTTAATTTAAAGAAAACAATTTCTCACTTTTAGGACTTTTTATTTAACTGTACAGCAGTTCTAACAGTTTTTATTCTGTTTCTCTTAAGTGTGTTGAATCGGACTCCTGTGCATCTGATTCATGAAATCATACTGGTAGATGATTTCAGCGAAGATCGTGAGTACTGTGCATTACTGCATATTTGAAATTATATGTTAAAAAAGAGAATATTCTAATATCACACAGTGCATAATGTATTTGATAAATATTTGAAATAAATATATTTGAATAATTTTTTATTTTCAGCAAATGACTGCCTTCTTCTCACCAAGTTGCCAAAAGTAAAGTGTCTTCGTAATAAACGCAGAGAAGGTAGGCCAGTGATGACATCTCTGTCATTCTCTCCCTCTCCCTATGAATTAAATATTTCATTTTGGGCTGGCAGCATGCCTGTTTTGTAATACCATCCAGACTCTAAAAGCAGCTGTTTGCTTTTCGCCCGTGTGCTGGTGAGTGTTTTAACAGCAGGTGGTGCGTTACTGGGAGGGTGACGGTGAACAGACTGTGAGGAAGATTACTGCACATTGACTGAAACTCTGGCCAGTGTTTCACACTTTCTTCCATGTACCAGTTGCGCAGGTGGAAAACAGAGCTGATACAGTTTTGCCACCACACACTCACACTGTCATCCGTATCTTTCCATTCGGATGAACAGATATATTGAATCTAGAGGGTGACGGAGCATGGATTAGTTTGCAAACAGCTCGCATAGACATAGATTTATACTTGTGATAAAAAAAAATAAACATTTAAAAATCCATTTGTAAGCAGAGCATTTTGGTGTGCATCTAACTGAAAACATTGGTCTTAAACTGTTATAGCAAATATTGATTTTGCCACTGCTGTACAGCCTGTGGCAGATATTATGCTGGCCATTGTTTGGAATGGCTGTTCGAGGTTAAAATGGCCACTTAATATTTAATGAAATGCCATTAGCATGGTTTAACAACATTATGGATGTTGAAAGGTTAAGCCATCTTTATGGCTGGTTACCTTTTAGTAAATTAAGCAGGTCAAGCTTTACATAAATTTCCATGTGCGATTTGGATTTAAATTTCTCGTTTAGTTTATTAGCACTATGCTTTTAATGTCACTGGGCGAGAAATGCATTCAGACGTTAATAACTAGATTTTCATACATTCTGAAGGTAATATGAGCAAGGCTTCCTCATTCAAAAACCATGGTCATTATGCAACTATACAACAGTGTTATAGATGGATGGATGGATGGATGGATGGGTATATATATATATATATAGATATATATAGATATATATATATATATATATATATATATATATATATATATATATATATATAGATAGATGCCAAGGAAACATTTTTAAGTTTTGATCTCTAGTATTTTTAAGTTTAAGTTTTTTCTTTTAATACGTGTATTTTATTTTATTTTATTACAGCTTTATTTTAATTACCATTAACACTTTTTAAATATAATTTTTAGATAACAACACTGTTTCTGAGGTTTTGTAGGTGATCAAAGTCCCTAGGAAAGTCTCTATGATATACTGGTCCCTAGATGAGGCTTGATTCCTTCCCTTATTTTAGTCTGTTGGATTTATTTGCTAATTTCATCATCTGCCAAGCAAAGTCCAATCACTTAGAAAAGTAATAGCACAGCTTTTCTTAATAAGCTGCAAATAAGCTAATCAGTCACGTCCCTAGCTAGTTATGCATACAAGTTTAATATCAGGGCTTAGGGTTTGTTCCTAAACCAAAGTATGAGCAAGCAGCAATAATAATGATAACATAAATAAGAATAATAATGTAATATTCAGTCATTAATGGCAAGAAAAATGTAAAGTTCTTATTAGTAATAATCATCCAGTTGCTGCCCTCTCCCTGTTTATTTCAGCGCTCCGAGGTTCCATTACACACTGTCACACATTGTCGCTTAGACAGCATTGATTAATGCATAAAACCCTGTGCAGCCAACTCTGTACAAGAAAATTGTTAAAAAGGTTTAAGGCATTTAAACCCCTATTGTCGTCCTGAAGCTACAAACAGGGTGTGTGGTTCTGCTATGTTAACTCTATTAGCTGTAGGTGAATGTAATCTCTGCCATTCACTCACTCTCTCGCTCTCTCTTTCATTGTCTGTCTTTCTCGCTCTCTCTTTCCTTCTCCATCTGCCCAGTGCATACACAGAGGGGCCACACTGGCCCAATATGCATGCACACACAAACACAGCCTGCTCTCAACAACTCTGTAGAGGGTGCGCTCACCCATCTGGAAAATACAGCCTTATTGAGGATGAAATGGGATTTTTAATTGGCTGAAGTTGCCGTGCAGCGTGAAACTTTGCACGAGTCTTGCACGTTTACAATTATCATGCATCCTCAGTCAGGCTCTACCGATTTAACAGCCTCGCCTTCATGGAAAAGCTTCTTGCTCTGATTCGATAATAACCATAAGGCTTTAATTGTCCCTTCAACTAATCAGATTTAAATGGCTCTTCTCGTATCTTTTTCTGTGAATGAGATTGTTGAGTATTTGTCAGTTTAACAGGCTTCTCAACAGATGTAATGTGCAGCTCTGATGGACGGTGAATTCTCCAGTGTCTGATCTGTGTGTGTGTGTGTGTGTGTGTGTGTGTGTGTGTGTGTGTGTGTGTGTGTGTGTGTGTGTCGCAGGGCTGATCCGGTCTAGGGTTCGAGGGGCGGATGCTGCAGGAGCTGGGATCCTGACTTTTCTGGACAGTCACTGTGAGGTCAACAAAGATTGGCTGCCTCCACTGCTGCAGAGGGCAAAGAGGTACAATTTTATACTTATTCTTATTGTGTTCTACCTAGATTCTGTGCAACTGTCTTCTATTTTAGGTAATTTTCAATAGAAAAGAGTCAGCAGGCAGAACGGAGGCGGCACTGAATGCAGCACCACTTGCCGAGCACATGCATGAATATCCTGATGCTTTGTTCTGTCTGCTAGCAGAACCGTTATTTGACGTATTTTAACAGCATATGTTAACAAGCATTAAATTAATTTTAAAACTTTTGCAATATTTTGTGCATATAAAACTGCTAGCAGCACATATTGAAAAAAAAAAAAGATTATTTTCACCACAAAAAAGGTGACTTTTTTTAATCCCACAACAAAATTCACAAAAACATTTTTTTTGAATGCATTTCATAAGCAATTTGAGGTAGCTTGAAAAGCCAGTAGTGCTGACACATGTCAAGTATTCTTTTCTTTCAGCAGGACAGTAGCATGAGAGAGTTGAGTGATGAGGTCAGTGCAAATGCTGTAATGATGTTGGACGAGACTGTGTGCACATTCACTCGCTCTTAGTAACACAGATAATCCCAGCTCTCACTGATTTTCCACCTCCTTTGTTGTGAGATCAAGCTGAACAGACAGAGAGTTGAGCCGTCCACATTCTTTATCAAATCTCTTGTGTTCTTTTGTCTCATTTTCTAATATTTTCATTTTTCAGGACCCGACCTGTGTCGCCAGCCCTGTGATTGACATCATTAATATGGACACGTTTGCCTATGTCGCGCTTCCTCAGACTTGCGAGGAGGTAAAGGCTACAATTATAATCCTTCATTTGCTGTCCCACTACTGACATCAAGGGCTCCGGTCACAGTCCCCAATCAGCAGTGTCACACAGAAACAAATCTAACAATTAGCTCTGATGAAAGCCGTGGCCTATCATCAGCAGTACACTTTAATTATCACCGCCACTGCGGTGTATAATTATGACTTAGAAAAATTAAAGTTACAAGAAATTGGAGCAAAAAGATCTTCATTGATCTCCCTTTTTCTCTTTCTCTGTCTCTGCGGCAGGATTTGACTGGAGTTTACATTTTAAATGGGAGCAACTATCAGCTGAAAAGCTTGAGCCAAGAGAGCTGACCCTACAGAGCCTATTAAGTAGGTGAAGAGAAGCAGAAGGGCTTTTATTAGAACTATTCTGCTAAATCAGTACAGAGGTTTGGTCCAGCACATATTGGGCTTTGAGCACCATGTTTAAAATCTACAGAGAAATTGTTTTTATTTGTTTACAAGTCCAGTTAACCTTCAAGGGAAAAAAGGTTTAAAAGGAGGTTTAGAAACCACATGATATGGCATTCACGTTTTATTAAAAGTTTGTTAGCATCACTTTAACTATTGTTTGTATTTAGACTTGGGCACTGGCACAAACTGCTAACCATAGTATTAAACTAACGCGGTGGTTCTCAACTACACTGAACAAACATTTGGTGTAGAACCTATTTTCCCTCAGATACTCCTAGTAAACCTCACAATTAACCAAGAAATGCCAGTCAATTAATCTTAATATTTTAAAGCAAGTAAATTGCTACAAAGATATACAAAAGCATTGCAATACCCACATCTAGGTTATAGAATGTCATAGAATCTCAGGAGGTGGTATTTTGGTATTTTTGTAACTTACACCAGAAGGAAGTTAACTGGAGGCACCTAGCAACTGCAAAGCAACATCAGTCAGAGCACCTTCAAAACTGCATAGCAACATTCTGGCAAATACTCACTAATTGGTTTAATCTTTTTGAGATATACAGTATGTCTGATTATAATTATGTAGTATTGGTCAAAATTTCTGTTTTAAATTGATGTACTGATTAATTTCAGATAATTTTCAATTTGTTGGTTGTTATGCTGTGATTGGTGAGAACTGGCTCGGTCTCAAATACATAGGGAGTGAGAAGACTGGAGCCTCTTTTACACATTGTGTGGGGTGAGTTTTACAAAGGCAAGAATCACTCATGTTTTTCTCCAGGAAATATAAAAAATCAACTTGGTTAATATTGTTTTCTCCATGTTTAGCCTTGGTAACACAAAAAATATGTAAGATGAAAAGTTGTAGATGTGGATAAATTTACTACATTTTGATTAAAGCATTTTTTAAGAATAGCATGCACTGTTCAGTCATTTCTGGTTAGAACAGGGGCATTTATTAGAAACCTAAATAGTATTTTCCTTTTCATGTTAGAGAAAATGTATTTGAAGTATGAGGTTCAGCCTTATTGATGATTAAGAATATTATTATTATACTATAATTACAAACATTGAGTTACATCTCTTTGATTAATCAGTTTTGATTATTTTATTATAAACAAAGTAACATCAACATTTAACCAATCCTGGTAGTTTTTAGTCTTCCTCCGTCGTCTTTCTCTCTGTCTCCTCTTGTTATGGTGTAATTCACACTGTTCCTAGCGCTCTCAGAGGCTGTTGTAATGAAGGCTGTTAATAGCTCAGATAAGCAGGCAGTCAGGCTGAGAGGGGCTCAGATCCCGTCTGCTCCTGTGTGTGCTGTGCACCGATGCAGCACTGCAGACGGCCTGGGTCTCTCGCAGCCCATCCACCAACAGATGCAAAATAGATCAGTGGTAACTGAGTCACTGAAAGCTGTGTGTGTGTGTGGACGCAGATGGGAAGCAGTGGTGTGTATTTCAAGTTGATATGTGAGAAGGACAGCACAACCATGACCCCTGTCTGACAGCCAGTTTATGTATATTTGTGATGTAATACTCAAACTTTTGTGAATACTGAAATATCCAGAAGAGTCTAGGAATGGATGATTATTGCAAATGACTGATATGATTCTGCCATGTGTGATTTGCAACAATTATTTTTACCCTAACTACTATAGTGAGTAGTTTTAGCTTTCTTAACCATATTGGAAGACTTCATCATTCCAGGATGACAATGGCAAGTTTCTAGTATGTTACATACACTAGCGTTCAATACTTTGTGATGGTAAAATTTTAAAATATTTTTTAAAGAAGTCTCTTAGGCTTGCCAAGGGTTCCATTTATTTTATCATCACGGTAATAAGCAATACATTGCTACATAATATTGCACGTTAAAATAACAGTTTCTATTTTTAATTATTCATGTGATGGCATATTCTGGATATTTTTATTTGCTGCTCAAACATTTCTTATTATTATCTGTTGAAAACACTGCCCTGCTTAATATTTTAGTAAAACACTGTAATAATATTTTGTAATAACTGCAATATTTTTTCCAGATTCTCTAAAGTAGAAATCTTTTGTAAAATTATAACGGTCTTTACTCTTACTTTTCACCAATTTATTGCCCCCATGCTATATATAAGTATATTTATTTGAATAGAGTAATTTATTCCAAATACATTGGTGATTACCAAAATTCGTTCTTATATGAGCATCCCATAAGATATATATATAAGTGGTGTTTGAAAAAGCAAATATTGATTTTGCTCATACCTGGTATGTGTTCAAACTTGTAACCATTCCCACGTGTGTGTATGAACAACTCGGAAGTATGCCACTTGTGCACTATTTATCATTTTATTTCATTATTTAAAATGCATTCACACTCTCGTCTGTGAAACCTTTGACAGGCTTGTCCACTTTCCACTCATTTACTGAGCCCAATTGTTGAAGCTTTTAAGCTTTGTTTCTGCCTTCCAAAATGAGATGAGAACAGACGTGTGAAAAGTAAATGAATCTGAAATGAAAGTACGTGAGTGGCCCTGAGAAGCAGCAGATGAAACAATGTGTCCTACCACTTCACAATGAGAGATTACGGCTGATGAAATTCAAATGCTTCCGATAATACCGGAGCCGTTTCCTCCAGTGTCCTTAGTGTTTGAAGCAGCTCTCTGGGTGCTGTGATTTTGAAGGGCAAGCTGAGCTTCATCAGGAGAATGAGAACTGGGCTGTACTGTACCCATATACCCTCACTTCAGTGGACTTTTATTCTCTTTCTTCATTCCAAGACTCTTCCCAGAAAAGGAAACGTTTTCATACATCTATCCTGAGTGACAGCAGTATTTTAAGCAGTCACCTGGACTGAAGTGTTTAGTGTCAAGACTTAATGTTCACTCTTTTTTCATTCTTTCAACCCTCAGAACGCCCATCATCGCAGGAGGACTTTTTGTGATTGACAGATCCTGGTTCAATCGCTTGGGAAAATATGACACGGCCATGGACATCTGGGGAGGGGAGAACTTTGGTGAGTTATTACTATGCATGAGAGCACCTGTCTGGCGGCGCATAAGCTTCAATCACTTTTTTTCCCCGATCGAGCTCTGACAGAGGAAACTTAGGGTTGTTGTCTCATCACAGAGAGGAAATGGCACGCAATGACATTTGAACTTAGAAATAGCTCTGGAATCAATTTTCTTAAATAAAGGCACCAAAATACGGTTTAACTGCTATGTTTTTTCTTGGCTCTGTTAAAATACTTAAGAGCAATGCACTGTGGGGAATTGGATGGTTCCCTCTGCACTGGGTTCAACCATCATTAACCATGCATATGTGACAGAATTAGACTGGAGCTGTTGCAGTGCTGGTTTATTCAGACTTAAGTAGGCTACTGTGCTCATAATTGCAAATGAGCATTGGGCAGTGGCATATTTAGACAGGAGATTTCAACCGTATGATCTAATTCTTGGCATGAGAGTAAAGTTATATCCTGCAGGGCTACTTTAAATCACATATACACATGTCAGCAAGTTATATTACTCTACATGACATAATATTCACTTGCATTTTATACATTTCTGCAATATTAGCTAAAAAGATTTCTTTTTTTTTTAAGAATTTTTTATTTCTATTAATACTACTGTTAATTCAGCAATGATGATTTAAATTGATTTATACATTTATAACATTAGTAAATACATTTATAATGTTACTAAATATTTCTTAAGTACCAAATCAGCATGAGAATGATTTCTAAAGATCCTGGAACATTTAAAAATGGAGTAAAAATAAAATAATAGTAATAAGAAGAATAATATTTTTTTATTATTATAAAAAAATGCAGCCTTTGTAAGTAATAAATAAAGAAATCTCACTGATTTCACACTTTTGTTAGAATGTACTCACTAAGACCATAATGCTTAAAATACTGTGTAGTGCACTGTGATTGGAGTTCACTGTGTTGTGTTTGTAGAGATTTCTTTTAGAGTATGGATGTGTGGAGGAAGCCTGGAAATCATTCCTTGTAGCAGGGTCGGCCACGTATTTCATAGAAACATCCTTATATCTTCCCAGAGGGCAACGCCAACACCTACATAAAGTAAGAGTCCTGAGAAGTTCACATACTTGTAATAATAATAATTCATATCCAGCATATCCAGTTTTTGCTAATCTATTCATGCTGATAAAGGATGTAACACTTTTTATCAACATCAGAAGACCTTGTTTTGTCCTTGGGGTTGTTAACCTGTAAATTTGAATATGTTAATCTGTTGGATGTTTTTCTATGTTATTTGTGGGAATTTTCCTGCCAAAGATAGAGATAATACTCCAACTTCTGCCTGGAAGAAAATCTGCTGTGTAAAATTTGTTTGCTTTTATCACGTTTTGCCTCTGGGGAAAAACCTCAGCATGAAACCGTATGAAATATTAAGGGCATAGCACAACATTCTTTCTGAATCTGAATTGCTATGCAGTGTGCTCAGTCAACAAAATCTGTTTCCTCATATAGTTCAGAGGCGCTAATAAATAATTGCTGAAGGCATTAGCTAGCTTTACTAGATACTCTTAAAAACTGTGTCCTTTTACATCTGTTAGAAGAGTTATGTTAGATGTATACAGTATAGAAATCAGATATGGTTTGTTTTTTTATGTGTTATTTGTTTTAGTGTATAACCTGCAATAAAATGTGTCAATGAACCAACACATGTGCAAAAAAAAAAAGTAATTGATGTGTATATAACACCCTCATTTCCCTAGAATGCGACATAAAGTTTTCTGCTCATTTTCTTCAGAATAACAGTTGCAAGTGCGTTTATTTCCTGTATTTCCTACACTATTTGAGTAGCTGTACTGATGAAATGGCAGGTCATTCTAATGATCTTCTTCAGGCTGAAGTGTGTATCTCTGAGTGAAGTGTTTAGTATAGCACACTTCAGTGTTCCCATTCAATGCTCTTTCTGTTTCAGGAACACCAGAAGGACTGCTGAGGTTTGGATGGATGAGTTCAAACTGTTCTACTACTCAGCTCGGCCGGCTGCTAGGGGAAAATCTTACGGAGAGTGAGTGACTGATAGCATGTGTGTGTTTATGTGTGTATCTATAATGGGGAAGCATTAGGCAAAAGATTCATCTCTTATTCCGCTCATTCTCTTCCTCTCTTATCAGCATTCACGGCAGGCAGGAGCTCCGCGAGAGTCTTAAGTGCAAATCCTTCAAGTGGTATCTGGACAATGTCTACCCAGAGCTCAAGTGAGTTGAGGAGTCAGTGTGGTGTTTGTATTTGAGTGTCTGTGGGTGGTGATTGATAATTGTAAAGCGCCATGTTATTATTTAGCGTGGCAGTATAAGGCCGCTCTACTGTATGTCTAAATCGGTTTCATTGTACACTAGTTCTCTTGAGGGAATGATTTTCCACCCACTATGGCAGATTTTATTTTTGTCTTTAAAAGACAAGTTTTTTATGCCACTGTTGTTAATTTGGTATCTAAATTAGTTGATGTTGATGCACCTTTGCAGACATTTATGAGAAAATGTAAAACTGTCATACTAAACTAAAAACCCAAAACATTTAAACATTTACATTTTGCTCTTAATGTAGCAGATACAACAGTTCTAAATTCTATTTTGTTTGCATCTTAATTGATTATAGAGAAATAAAATGAATAATATGAACATGGTTCACATATGCCATATATATTGGCATTGGACGTACTTGATGAGAAATAGTGTCCCAAAATGTGCTGCAATTAAATTTCAGTATACTTTTTATTATACTGAAATTTATGAAATGTTTTTAATCATGTGCTACTCTTTTGCTTTCAAGTAGAAACTATTGACATATAAAGGGTTTAGTTTATTATTTAAAATGATTAAAGGGTTAATTCACCCCAAAATCAAAAGTTCTGTCATCAATTACTCATAATTAACTTCTTCTCATAATTAACTACTTATAAAAAAGTTGAGCCCTTTAAGTACTTTTAATTTTTATTGTTCCCCTCTCTTTTTGTGTGGTATTTATTATAATAACACTGTAATGTTTCATTTACCGAATCTAGAGTTCCTGATGATTCCGATCTGAAGTCTGGTGTGATCCGGCAGAGACAAAACTGTCTAGAATCTCGTATAGTGGAGGGTCAGGATCTCCCAGTGCTTACACTCGCACCCTGCAGCATCACCAAAGACGTACCAGCAGCCAATCAGGTACAAAACTATCTTGCAATATATAAGAAAAACCATGCTTTAAGTATTAATTGATCAGCTTTGGAACTGCTGTCGCTGGAGGAAAATAGTGATTTTTGCATTCTCCATGTTATCCAATTTGGTGTTCACAAAACTTACACCATTGATGTTGAATAATAACCATTTACAGCATATCTTGCCTTCAAGCACTGTGCTCAAACATTCAACTGAACAGTTTGGTGAAAATAGGAGGAGGAGCAAAGGTAGTGTGCGCCAGGAATCAGTGACATCTTACATGGTTAGGTTGCGACTCTGAGATGCTAGATTACATTAAATGCTATGCATCCAGGGGCATGTTGAAAGGGCAGCTTTTACAGCAGGGTAATGGGATTTAATTCAGGTCACATTTGTGCACTGCTGTGTAATTATATTAAACAAAGAGGTGCCCTCTGGTCTCTGAGCAGCTAATCTGCCCTACTGTCACCCTTCATGGCTCCCTCACCTGTGCATGAGCCTGGAAGAAAAACACAATTGTGCATCATTCGGAATTGAATAGTGAATGGCTATTAAAGTCCATTCAATTGCTGGATATTAATTAAGCTAGCAAACAGTACAGAATTGAAATGTGAATTTCACTGTTTTTATATGGTATTAAAGTGCAGTGAAATTCAAATAATTTTACGTTGTTGAGGTGTTTCCACTAGGATTTATCAATTAACAATGTTTGCGGTATTTTACAAGCAGCAATGAATTTTATACAATTATGCATTTATCATATTTAAATATGATATTTAATATATATTATTTCAATTTCATAGACATGGAAAAACATCCAGCTCAGAAAATTAAAAAGGGAACCAATTCTTAAACTGAAAAATGTTTCAGCCAAAGCCACCAACTACTAGTCATAAAGTCTTAGACCCTCATTCTACTGTTTATTTAACTGAGCCTCTCTCCTGTTCCTCTGTGGACCATAAAAAAGTTGTCTTTTTCAGATGTTTATTCTCTAAATTATGAAGCCGAGAGATGATTGTAGACAGTAGAGTTGGGGCGGAACACCACAAAAGTGATTTCAGAGCACTTAAGTGTGTTCACAACACCACAAGAGCATGTTTCCCTGCTGCCTGCTGCGTGTGACCTTGTTAAGCGCCTGTAAGACTTACCAGATGGGAAGTGGTTCATCAGTGGCTCACAAAAGCACATTTTCTCACTGCCCTCATGCGTCATTCTCTCCTACGTGTCTCAGAACAGCAAATGAGACCACCGTCTCAAAGGAAAGCAAAAAGTGTCTATTTTCTTCCAACATCTCTCTCTCTCTCTCTCGCTCTTTCTCTGTTTACCTTTTAAGTAGAGATGACATATTAGAACAGACATTTTTAAATGAACAAGTTGGTAAATGCTCTAGCTTGTTTCCTAATCTAGTTTTTAATAAATATGTCATTGTATACTATGAACATTGTTGGCTCTGTCATGAATTGCTTATGTCCCTCTATTAAGTGTCTGGTAAATGCATAAACGTAATATAAATGCTAAATCTACAAATGATAGATTTTTCTAAAGCTAATTACAAATTAATAAATAATTGTGATATACTAGAAGACATACATTTATTTAGTTTGCCATTTAAAAGGTTAATTTGGCATCAGTACAATCTGTCACATAACGTTTAAAGGATTTGTTCACCCCAAATGGAAATTTGCTGACAATTTACTCACCCTCAGGCCATCCAACATGTAAATGAGTTTCTTCATCAGAACAGATTTGAAGAAATTTACCATTTTCACTTGCTCACCAGTGGATCCTCTGCAGGGAATGGGTGCCATTAGAATGTGAGTTCAAACAACTGATAAAAACGTGACCGTAATCCACACAGCTCCAGTCCATCAATTAACAGCTTGAGAAGTATTAAGCTGAATATATGTAAAAAAAAAAAAACTAATCCATCGTTAAACCATTTTAACTCATCCACTTCTTGTGTTGCCTGAGAGTAAGCACATTTTCATTTCTGGGTGAACTATTACTTTAAAATATATGTAAGACCTTTGTATTTACAGCAGTGTAATCTGTTGAAATCTGTGCGATTCTCTAGAAAGAGAATTGCTTTTGCTTTTTCATTTTGTTATACATTGGTTCAGCATCAGAATAGCCTATGTTCTTTCCCCGCTCAGGAGTGGATCTACACCCATGGACAGCAAATCCGCCAGCAGCAGCACTGTCTGTCCGTCTCCACCACTTTCCCTGCCTCCCAGATCCTGCTTGTGCCGTGCAACATCAGCGACGGCAAGCAGGTACCTCCACTGACGAGCGCAGGAGACATCCGTGACACACCATAAATCAGGCCGCACTTAAAAAGCTCCCGGAGGAACCCACTGACATCAGCTCTATGAGTATCAGTCCCAGCGTTAGACAGCCCCTCAGGAGAGGCTTTACTCTCAGGCCGATGTCAGCGTTTCCATGCGTCACATTTGTCATGTCAGTGTCAGGGACGTGTGGCATATTGTAGCATCAGAAAACATTTGCTTTGTTTGTTGTGCACAGAGGCGTACATACAAATAGATGCATGTGAAGTATGAAAGCGTGCTATACATTACATGCAAGATATTTTATGCTGTCCTCAGCTCATGTGCACTTACACATGTGTTCATATGCCCTCTGTTGCTGCAGCGTTGGCAGAAATCTGGCACTCACCTGGAGCACCTGGCTTCTCGATTCTGCGTGGACAGCGAGATGGCTCTGGACGGCATTGAAAGCAGTAAAATGCTAGTGATCAGCCCATGTGAACTGTCAGCACACACTCAGAGATGGGAGATGCCTTTCTCGTGATCCTTCCTCCTTGGCTTCTCCTCACGTTTCAGAGCTCAGCTGGAGTCAAAGATGGATAGGGAGGCAGAGAGAGAGCAGTGTGTACCTCCAGGAGGGGCTACATCTGTGTCCTGCTGTTCTGCTATGTCCACTCCCTTTGTCTCTTGGCACACCACAGGTATGCTGGGATTTGTAGAGCGTTCTGATTCAATGACATGACCTCATTACTGCCGCTATATTAAAAAAAAATCAAGTTCTGTTAATTGCTGAAGGTAACTTTTAAGCAAAACAAACTCGAGTGAGCTTTAGAGATAATCATGCAAATACATAAAGCTGAAGTGTTGATGTTGTTTCCTATCCCAGTTTAATATGCAAAGTCAATAATAAGTAACCTGCTCGCTGGCTGATTCCCCAAAGACAATGTGACTGTCAAAACATTGCTCTGTTTTTGAGCATCTGAAACAGGGCAGCATTTCCAAAAGGCATTGTAAACCTAAGTAGACTGTAGAAATCAGTGGCACCAATGGTCTGTACGATCAACTGAGACTAAAACATAGTTTTAATTCATTTAAATAAAGCAGAAATAAATACAATATGAATATTAAATTAACTTTCAATAAAAAAAAGTAGAAATAAGTACTGAACTGAAATAATTACAACATCAAAAACAACATTAAACTGAACAGAAATAATTACATCGCAAAACATAAAAAACAATACTAAATTGACACTGCTTCTTTAAAAATTCTTCACAGCCCAGCCTGACATAGCAACAGTGGCTCAACCAAAGGACAGGATCACTTTTTTTTCTAAACAATGAGTAAAATTGTTATTAATTGCTAATTGTTTTTATGTCATAATTATATTTACTGTAATCTATGTTGTTGTTTTTTAAAAAGTATATTTGAGTACTTCCAATAGAAAGCAATAAATTGTTACATTTTTGTACTTAAATAAAAAAATAATAGTTACTTTTTTATGAATGTCTGTTTCTGGCACTGAATAAAAATGAAAAATGTAACTATCTTACGATTCAGATTTTTGGTTCTCAGAATTGTGTGATAAAGTCAGAATATTCTCATAATTCTGAGGACATGTCAATCTTTTTTCCACCCAGAACTTGGGATTGTGAGTTTATATGTGACAGTTCTGAGGGGAAAAATGTGAATTATGTAATATAAACTTGCAATTGTGAGTAAACAGTCAAAAGCACAATTCTGAGAGAAAAAATAATTAATTTGTTAATTTGCTGTTGCAAGAAGAAAAAGTCAGAACTGTGAGTTAAAATTACTTTTTTTAATTTAATTGTCGAAAACAGCATCCATACATTCAAGCTTTATGTATGAACTGTAACGTTTTCTGTTATTGGTTGGCTGAGACTCTTCTTCCAAAACATCAATGTTGAGCCTGGCTTTTTTTTTTTTCAAAATGGTGGGGTTTTTTTGCCGTGTTTGTCCTTCTGACATTCTTGCAGCATAGACAACTTTATTGATTATAATGGTAGTGGCCTAGTTATGTAGCCTTGCGTCATGCCCCCTGCTTGCAATGTAGACACTCTGTTGCACTCAAGCCTTGACTGCATTGTGGGGAAGGAATATGGTTACTTAAAAAGTAGCACAGGTATTATGGTATATTATACATGTAAGAAATATCACATAACCTGGCTTATTACACCCAAAATGTGTCTCTATCCTATATTTTAAAAACTGATAAGCCTTATACTAAAGTTTGACATACATCCATAACAACCAGTCTAACCTAGCCATTCTGCCTGAATGTGTTATAGATGATCTTCTTTTCTGTCTTCCTCCCTAGGTTCCCCAGAGTGTCAATCATACTGATGCTCTCCAGAACAGAGTTTGGCAGCTGGACGCACACAAACTTGCGGGACACACACCGAGTGTGACACACACACTCACACTGGAGAACAGCACACAACCTTTTTAATTTGTTATGCTTGAATTTACCCCAATACGAAGCACTTGTGAGATACATCTGCTAGCACATCGGCATACAATAAATACCCTATTTTTTCTTAATTGCCTGCTGCTCGCGTTTATTCCTTGTCGTCTGGTTGCGCAAGTAAACAGCGATCAAACTATATTTAAGGTAGTTGTTTACATGATCATCAAAAGTAGACGAATCCCAAATGATTCGCACAGGCAGCCCGCTTTAATTAGCATGTCAGCACAGCCTCATTAGTCCATAATATAATGGCATAGCTGCTGCATGCAGTTGCAGAGAGCAAAGTTCTATCGTGCAAGCGAATGAGCTCGAGATGGGCAGGAGTGGTTTGTTCTCACGAGCTCTGCGGTCGCTGCTGGCAAGTGGAGAACTGAGACTGTTTGCCTAGAGGATCTAAATAAAGCACAGCCACATCGCCACACATGCCCAGGCGACAGGACAGGGAGGATCAATTACCACTTCCTCAGTCTGTCCTCCTCTTCTCATTAGAAGGCTGAGCTCTGCAGGAGCTGGGAGAATACTGAGACTCAGACGTGGTGCATCTCAGATGCCCTCATCACTTGCTGTAGTCTGGCTGCCTGCACCCGGCAATTACATCCAATTAGGTTCTGGTGTTTTCTTACATAGCCCTTTCCTAATGCTGCAGCAATTTCACCAGCGGTATTTCGTGTTAAACTCCTTGCCGAGTTTGAACCTGAAAGCTTTGAAGAATAAACCATTGAGTCGCTATTTGATTCCTGACATTCTATAAAAGTGTGTGCTCTGAGTAGTCTGCACGAGTCTCCACATGCCTACTCTATTTTAGTGAGAATGAGTCATTACGAGGAAGATCAAGGCGAGAAGGGTGAGAGCAGAAAGATTTGTCTCAGACGTGTTAGCTAATGATATGTGTAGGAGACCTGCACTAGTCAATACAATAGAGAGGAGTCTATTTTTATGGAATGCTCGTGGTTAAGAGTGGTATGTCACAAAAGAAGAGCTTTGTGTTTTAAAAATCATTATATCAGAAGAAAAGCTCTTTCTGTGACCTACAAATTGCTTCGGCAGCACTGTAACCATGGCGTTTTAAAGCTGAAGTTTGTTATTTTTTATGTTGAAGTATTTTTTTTTATTCTAGCTGAACGTGCAGTGACAATTATAGGCCATTTAAATGTTGATTTCTTTGAAATGTGTAATCGCTGTGGCTCTGTGGTGGCGCTATCAAAATGTTCGTAGTCGGCTCACAGTCATCCCAATACAGAAACATTGGCTCAGCCAACAGACTGCAGCATCTGGGTTCCAAAACTCAAAGTCCCATTCATTTTTAGTGCTTTTTTATGATAAATTATAAAGCAGTTAAAAACAGACATACTGTGCACCACAAGGTTGTTAATCAACTGACTTTTGTGGAAGCCGCCCGTGCATTATTTCACCTTATTTTTTAAATAAATGCTTAACAAAAGTCGCCCTGGTGGGAAAAACAGTTACACATGATTTTATAAGAAATCACATCCGTCAGACATTTGAAAACAAGCAAATCTCACCAAAAGAACAACTCCCATTAATCACTGCAAATGACAGAAGACAAAACTCTCCCTATGTGTGTGTGTATGTGTGTGTGTATATATATATATATATATATATATATATATATATATATATATATATGTACCATTTTGCAGCAAATGTAAAAACATTTTGATATCTATTTTTATTTTGATTATGCCAAAGCTGTTATGTACATGGTATTGTACCTTGGTTTTGTACCTAAAAAAATCCCTATGAGAAATATACTTCCATAACCAAGGACACTGGAATGGAACTTTAAGTGCAAGTTGGAGGCGGAGCTATGTTTTGTTTAGTTTTTTTCTCCAATGACGTCATTTAAAATTGTTTAACTGGCATGCTCGACTCCATATGACCAGCTCGAACAAATTCACTGTAAACCGAAATTCAAGGTTGAGTGTTAATAGGGGTCCTATTAAAACAACTGCATTTCACCTTCATGCACATTTGCAAAAAAAAAAAAAAAAAGTAAATGCTACCACGCCTTATTATTTTCCAGCATTACTTTACTCGTATCAAACTGCAGTTAACAAATGTAGTGAAAATCACAAGTCTTAAGTATTAATATTACTCTAATATATTGCTGGGCCAATTGTTTTGCACATTGTAGTGGAATATTTTTCTTTGCATAAGCTTTAAGATAATTACACACTTCGTGTCTCAAAATGTCCAGTATGTTAAACTTTAAACTTTTCATGGCAGAGAGGGAAATGCTGCATCACCGGAGGGCTGGAAACTGCAGCCCTGCATTAGCCTGATAAAGACAAATTCAGTGTCTCTGTGATGCTAAATAGAGAGAGCAGCCCTGCCACGACCTTGAGCATCATTCACCCAAGGTGGATTAACTTCCACTGTATTGAAGGAAAGGGCTGGAATCCAAATAGAGAAACATATTAACCAGCTTTATTGTGTCTCAGCGGACAACAATTACTCCAGCCTTGGCATCGCATGAAAATGAAATGTAATCACTGAAAAGCAGCAGCAGGTGTTTCATTCCTCTTGTAAGTTCGCAGTAATCGACAGAAAGGCTTTTGTCTCCGTGTGCATCCCTCTGTCTTAGAGAGATTTTCCTGTCTTCAAGACTCGTGGTGTGGGGGTCATCATTATCCAGCTCTCAGAATGGCTATCAAGGGGCCACTAGCAAGCTGCCGCTGTGGGTTATCACAGACAGTGACCAAATAACTCAAAACTACAGCCCTAACACTTACACCTACTACTCCGCTGAGTGCTTCACATCACACAATATAAAGATCACACAGATTTTTAATGCAGTGCTCTTCTGGATTTGGGAATAGAGATTCATTTTAGCTCGGTTTGTTTTGGTTTTTGGTTTTGAGCGACCGTAATGCAGGCTGCGATAATGGCTTGTCTCAAAACAGCAACATAATACAGTTAGTGCTTCTAATTAAAATGCAGAGTTCCTGGATCAACATATAAGGCGATATCTCAAGAATTTGTAGGTTTAACATTTCATAAAAGCATAGGAAACTAGCTCTACCTCTAAAGCAGCCTTAAAGCCCTTTTCATTATCCAATCAGTTCCTGGTCGATAAAATCAAGCCCTTTCCTATTTATTTATTTATTTATTTATTGATATATTTTGCATTAAATATCAGGATTCACTTATCGTGAAAGTGAACCAGGTTAGCAATCCCGGAATCATGATGACTATTTTTAACCCATTGGCAAAATGAAGATGTGCCTTTTGAAAAGCATTTCAAGGTCACTTTCAGATCATGCTCGCTTTTCAAGATGGCTGTACACCAAGAAATGAAGGCATGCCAGCTGTTCTGGGACTAAATGCTGATAGAAGGGGAAAAAAAACATTTCCAAAGTCATCCGTGTTTGTAGGAGTAAACACTAGGATGATCCTTTGGCAGATTATAAAGAGAAAACATAGCATGTCGCTCTTAAATGGAAGCAAGGCCAAGACCCCTACAGTCAGTGTGCTCCTCCTTCAGTCATAGAGAAAGAGAGAGAGTGAAAGGATCCCCAGCAACAGGGCACTTAAACACTCCACTGAAGAATGCGCAGCCTCTGGACACGTTGCCATTTTAAATCCCACTAAAGTAATTGTTGGCTATTTAAGAAATCATCACAACTGTTGTCCTTAAGTAAATACCATTTGAAAACCATTCACGTGATTTCAAATCGGTTCTCCGTATGCATAAGTGGCAGTGTGCAAAAATGCTCGGAGATTATTTTACACCTTTGCCTGTGTATTGTGCCTCCAGTAAGAAATACGCACGATGGCAAATGTTAGGATATATCAGATGATTGGATGAAACGGTTGACCAATCAGAATCAAGTATTTCAATCCCCAAACTTTCCAGAACAACGATTTGATTACGGGTTCCAATGAGTGGCGGTAAGAATATCAGTCCGCTAAATGGCGGTATTATCAGTCAGAACATGTTTTGCATTTCACCGACTGACTACACTGTATTTTTCCTCTTTTTTTTGAGTAAATATGCTCCAGAACAAAGTGTCTGCCATTTTGCTTGCGATTTTAAGTTTGCATTTCTCTTTGGGGTGTTACCCCAATTTTATAAAAGACTCGTCCACGTCTACTTTTAACATTTAATATAAACATGCCCCAACATCTCTGTCACTGAGTGAGTTCATTTACATAACACTGCCCAAATGTTTACGTCAAGTAAGAAGGCAGAACTATTATTCCCGTTGTATTGTTGCTGCCAGTGCCATGTTCTGGAGCCACTGTGTTTCATTGTGCTTCCAATAGAGGACACAACTAGAAATCAATGGTTAAGTTGTCATAACACTTCTCCAGAACAGTTCAGCACAAATATTAGTGTGTGTTCAGGGCATTTTATTGAGAACTGATTTTTGAACCTGGAGAGCAATCAGAGCTCACCTGACTCTTCAGAACAATGAGCTTAGAAGAGAAGGCGGGGCATAGAGGAGTAACAATAATGTACAGTATGTAGAAAATATTGTGTGTTTTTTTTTTAACTTAAACCCCAAAAAACAAAGAGATGCAAAAAATCATATAACCCCTTTAAAAACGTTCCACTATGCATTTGGCTGGAATTTCTTTTCATGTTATCAAAAAACGCTTTCTGTACAAAATCACACCTACATCTGAATTTTGTGGGATGACTGCCTCCTGAAGGTCTAATATTTGTTTTGGTTTGACATGGTTACGTTAGCTTTATAAACAAATCAGAGCAACGCTGCAAAGCCTAACAAATAACTGCACTGAAAAATCTAATACTACTCCCAAAAATGTTTATTTATTGGAACAGTTTGTTGGATATATATCAGTTCGATCTTTATAGTCTACTTGCCTGCATAATGCTTACAAATATTAGTTGCCGTTTCTATATCTCTGTGTCTTAATTTTATGATCAAAGATCTGTACTTTTTATTTGGGGAAAAAAGAAATAATGCAATACAGTGAAATATAATGAATAAAAATATGAATGCAGTGGACTTTGCAGGGTTAAATGCTCGATTTGTCTTTCCAAAATCTCTGCAGGATCATAGCGTTCTCTGTTTTACCCAGTAAACAGTTTCTATTATGAAGCCTCCCCTGCCAACACTGTCAGCAGGGTTCTGTGCACTTGACTTGGGGAGGACACAGAAGAATCTCTTCAGGGTTTGTGTGTTAGCGTAACCCCACTGACTCCACAATGCTAGTCGCTCAAGAGGTCAACAAAAGAAGATCCACGGTTCCACTACTGCTTCTGCTCTGTAGGGCTCCGCCAGCACCCACATCTCCCATCAGTTCACATCGTTTAAAAGATCAGGAACAGTGGGGCCATTATCGATTTTCTCTGTTATTGCTGAGTTCATGTCTAGGAGTTTGGCAGGGCTTGTTATGTGCTGGCCCCCTTTGTCAACTGCATAACCCCGCTGATATTTCTCTCTGATATTGGAGGGAGGACGGTGAAATTGCACTGCCAGAGACAAAGGTCAAGAAAATTACCGCCGCAAGAAAATGTAAGATCCTGCCAAAAAGACCAAGATGAGCGGGGATGAATTGCTGTCAGGAGATGAAGAATTGAGGATTTGGCAGTAATTTCTCAGCCTTTGTTCTAAGCCCCGTCTTGCTGATCACTCCTCTCGTGTTCAAGCGTGTATGGTTTCCCATCATTGATTTTGCCTCAAACTGTCAATCACTCTGGAGACGTTGTTCTTCTCTAAAGAGACTGTTCCACTAAAAAATTTAATTCTGCCATTTTTTCACCCTCGTGTTCAGTAGCTCCAAACCTACACACTTAAAAATAAAGGTATTTCTCGATGCCGTGGAAGAACCTTTCTGTCTAAAGAACGATCTGAAGTACCAATTTCACAAAAGGTTCTTTGAGGCAAAAGAAGGTTCTTCGGAATCTAAAAAGGTAAGAAAGAGAGGCAAGAAGATCTTTTAAAGAACAAGTGTGTAAATGGAACCGAAAATGGTTCTTCTATTGCATTGCTGTGAAGAACCTTTTAAGCACCTTCATTTTGTGTATATGACTTTTATTTCTCATGCAGAACCAAGATGAGATGTTTTAAAAAACTGGACTAGAAGATTGGAAAAAGGAAAGTCTGGTCCAATGAAATCCGATTTCTGCTGCAACATTTGAATAGCAGGGTAAGATTTTACACGAATAACATGAAAACATGGATCCTCTGCCTCTGCCAAGAATGCTGCTTAATGCAAAAGATGGCATTATCAGTTCTATTTGGTGTTTTAACAAATTTAGAGATGGTAAGGGTTGTTGTGCAATGCCTGATTTACTCCTGTACATGTTAACATAATCATAATGAAAAAGGTGCATTTTACTGATTTGCAACAGCTTCTTTTCCTGTAGCCTGTTAAATGAAATTAGTTACCATGTGACGCTAAACTCTGGAGAGAGAAAAAAAATCCCTGCTCATTCCCCATCAGTGCTCCTTCTAGAGTGAAATTAATACTGTCTTGATTCACCCTTGCATTACCTCTCTCTCGTTTTCTCTCCTTTTGTAGCTCTCGCCACCAAATTTGACTTTGCTTGATGTCTGAGCCGCAGTGAATCTTCCATGCTTGAAGCTTTTCCCCTTGCATGACTGGCTGTATATGTATCTTGCGCTTTTGACATCAGGTAATCTTGTTTTGCGGCAGACACGGCGTGTTGTGACATTTTATTGCGCAGACATGGTATTTCAGATGTGCAGCTGAGCGTAAGCCTTTTCTCTCTCGCTCGGTGTTTTCATCGCTCTGCCTCTCGGTCAGCCATCGATCTCCATTTGGCTGCTGTGGTTTAGTAATTACACAGCAAGCACAGGGGCACTAAATGAGTTGATTGCGCTTTGATGCCTCCTGGGTCCCTCCGACTAATGCGGTTTTCATGCGGCCTGATGTTTAACTGCTTAGGACCCAAGTCAAACAAAGAAATCATTTCATAATTGCATTATATGATAAGTTCATTTATCAGCCACCTACACATGGAAATTGTGCTTGCTCGGTGGAGGCCTTCTAATAGAACATGAATGCACAATGAGTGGATTTAAAAAAAAAAAAAAATTAAAAAGACATGTCTGATATTTTATCAGCTTTTCTCTTTCAGAACTTGTTCTTAGGACTTTCTTCTGTAGAACATAAAAGTGGATTATTTGGGAAATGTCTGTGTGTTTTTGCCCACATTCAGTAGAAGTCAGTGGTCAATGAAACTGTTTGATTAGTATTAGCATTCTTCTAAATATCAAATTGATATCCCATTGATATGATTGATGGCCTTTTGGGCAGCACACTGATATATAACTCCACTGAGCTTTGGGTGACCGAGTTTGAATCCCAGCTTATAATCCTTTTCTAAATACCCTGTCTCCCATTTTTTCTATTTTTTGTATATTGTCCTATCCTAATAAGTATATACAGTGTGTGTATGTATATATATATATATATATATATATATATATATATATATATATATATATATATATATATATATATACTGAAATTGTTAGCTTACCACCATTTTTCAAAATAGATCTTAATATACCACAGAAATAATAAAAAACTAAATATCATACACTTTTGAAAGAACACGAGGGTGGGTAAATGATAATGTATTTTCAGAATGTTCTTGTTTTGGGTGAACCATCCCTTAAGGATCCAGCCGAAGCGTCTGGCAACTGGTTGCATGGACCTTTTTTTCAGTACTGGAAAAGTAGCCAAACCAGACAAAGAGACTCCAGAATAATCCTTACAAGAATGTTCTGTAAGAGAAACTGTTCTGTCCTGACACCACCAGTAGGCTGCACGAGCATGTACAGTACACAAAAGACACTGACCTGTCAGATATGAAAGCTTTTTTCTGCTTTGGTGCTTTGTGTTTACTGCAAGCATGCTGCGTGTTCAAGCACCTCAGATCAGAGCTGCTGTTCAACACTGTGTGTCAGACTACACATCTACCTTCTCTTCTTTTCATGTGTTTTCAGCCACACATGCACACCCCATAGGACCCAATGAGCTGGAGCCAAAAAAAAAACAAAACTTTTTTTGCTTAATACCATGTAAAGAATGTTTTTAGGTTATTTGTGATGGAACAGTGAATCATTGTGGGATTTTTTTTCAGTGTTGATAAAACATCAGATAGAATCTTTATCTTTTTTTGATCTAATCTCTTCTAGAAAAAGAGTTTTTGTATTAGTACGCGATTTAAAAGTGTACGCATCGTTAACCATGAGGTCCTTGCATTCTTCACGAATGCTGATTCCGTCCTCTGCTGTTGCATTGTTGGTGAAAATGTTCTTCGATTTTAATTAGGCTATAAATTATAACTCATCCGTTTAATGACATCCAAATGTCCTTCACGCTGCCTGTAAACTCTTATATTTGAAATCTATACACTGCCGAGAGGTTCTTTTAAGATCCCTTTAACGATAAGACCAGAGTTGGGTTCAAATGAAACTAGGCAGTCTTAATAACATTTGTCACCTCTCACGGCACACAATGGGCAGACAAAGACACAATGGGTGAATAAATACTGTCCGCCTAACCACTGCCTGCTTGACTTTTCATTTGGCCCAGTTTGTCAGGTCCATCACATCAGCCTCTGCGTCGCTCCTGCATTATTTAGACCAGCTTCACGAATGCTGACTGGCCAATGGGCTCCCGCAGTTCTTTGCTCTTCTCTCATACTGCAAGATAATGCAAATATTTACACAAAAAAAATAATAGAATATAAAAATAATGCTAATGATAGTTTAAACAAAAATGATGTCAGTGTCAGATGATTATATGCACATTAACACACTTTTCAAATTGTTGGGATAATGTTTTTTTGTCTTTTCGGTTTTATGTGCTTATCAGGGCTGCATTTGTTTGATTAAATACTTAAAAACAGTAATATTGAGAAATGTTTTTGTTAAAATAACGTCTATTATGCTTTAAAATATCGCAATGCTGCATTATTGTCAGCTGTTACACATGATCTTTCAGAAATCATTCTGATATGCCTATGTATTATCAATGCTGTGTAATTTACAATCAACCTTTTTAAGATTCTTTGATAAATAATTTAAAAATCGACAGCGTTTATTCAAAACAGAAATCTTTTGTGATCTCTTTTCATCACAAAATGTTTATATCTTGAATGTTTCGTTTTACACTGAAAAAATGTACAGTATGGTCTCTGTTTTTCCTTGCTTGCTCCTTGTTTATTTCTCCTCAATGTAGTATTCGCGGCTTCAGGATTTAATGAGATGTCATGATTCCATTATAAAGACTTTTAGCTTTAAGCGTCTCCACTGAGATTTTGTGACCTGAATTCCTAAGTCTGTGCTCACCTGTGATCTTTTAATAGCTCGTGCTTAAAGTAATGCATGAAAGAATGTGAGCCGCGTAAAGCGATCCGAAAAGATTCTCGTTGTGGAGCACCTCATCTGATGTCGCTCCCAAGGGCTTGTGGGGAATCTCAAGCGACCCCCAGCTGTGTGTGTGGAAAGAGTGTGCTATCAGATCAGTAGAACAGAGGATGTGTTCCTTCACTCCACCCGTTTGGAAACTAGGACGCATGTTTCTCAAAAGAGCCCACCAGTGGCACCACAACACTCTCCAGGGTTTTCTTCTCATATGCCAGGATCTGACATCATCTTTACTGCTTGGCATCAGTCAGTCCGCCGGCTTGATCTGCCAGACAGCTGTTTCTGTCTCTTGTTGCTTCTCCTGCATTAAATGTTTATAGGCCTACTGCTCAAGTGGGTGCAAACGCAGTCATTTTGTTATTAAAATGAATGGGTCGATATGGACGTATGTATAATTTATTTTTTCATTCTCTAAATCTTATTCCGATGGTCTTCAGGAGACCTAAACGCTAAATGTAAGAGGAGATTCGTTCAAATGCGTCTCTGATTGGAAAATTGTGATAATTGTGAAGGTGTCGAAAGAAAAAAGGAAATTTATCATGTGGAGATACATTCGTAATGTGTCCTTAAAATAAATATAGCTATTCATCGTTTATGAGATTATGATAACTTATGCAACGTGTGTTGAGGAAGTGAGATGCTACACTAATTGAATCTCAGATGATAAAATTGAAATGTAATCTTTTTTTTGTCAAAGTGCTGGATATTTTTTTTGGAAAGTGCTGGATCAACATAATCTACGTTAAAGTGGCCCTATTATGGATTTCTATTTATGAAATTACCTGCGGTGTGTAATGAAAACATCCTGCAAAGTTTTAAATCTGAAATTCAAAAGAAGCCGTCTCTCAAAAGAAATGCCAAGCCGTTTCATGCTGACGTCACAAAAATGAATCGATTGGGAGTCGTTGAGCAAGAAAGACGACAATAAATGAATGTTATAAGATCATAAAAGTGCATGCATGCAAAGCTGTTTTCGGGACTTTCAAAAACAAATCTAAACCTTTCATTACCCGTTATATAGGGACATTTTAAGATTGTAATAATGCTATAGGAATGGTAATCTAATGTTTTAAAATATATATTTTAACATATTTGATGGCATGACTTATGTGCTGGTATATTACATATATATGCATTTGTGCATGAACAGTATCTCAAATATTAGTAGAAATAAATTTCTGGTATGAGTAATTTACTAAATTACACCGTCTAAAAACAGCATAAAGATTACTAGAAGTCGTTAAATATATATATATAAATATACATATATATATATATATATATAATAAGAGAAAGTGTCACTAATTCGTGTGAAAATGTCCTGCAATTGACTTTTAAAGTGCACATATTCTATATAGTCTCTGAAATGTTATCTGTACTGACATTTTGTAGGAAAAAAATAGCTAATTTAAGCTCTTAAGCAATAATGCCGCTCATAGCAGCAGCTGAAGATTGCTTCTTATGGGCACATTTAAGGCGTCCATTGAATAGAACAAGGTACAGCAGGTTTCGTGAGGGATTTGCTATTTTAGTCTCTAAATTGTAGCAAGCCATTTCCCTCGCTCCAACATATTAAAGTCTCTTTTTTGGATAGTGAACATCTGCACTTCTTATCTGCGTTGTGTCTATTCGAAATGACTGACATTTTGAAATTCAATAGCTGTAATTTTTAATGACACTCCTTGCCGAAAATAAAAATAAATAATCTCTTTTCGACATATGTCTGTGTGACAAATTTCCCTCTGTTTTGCACCTTTTGGCAGGTGATTCATGACTGCCTGCATGCAACTGGATTTTAATTAAAAACCGCCTCGACTCGACCGCCGGTGGAGCTGTTGTTTTTGAGAATATGAACGTACACAACATCTAAAACATGTTGACAGCAGCTTGCTGAGGACTAGAACATTAATAAGGTTGTCTAGCTGTCTCGGCCACCATCTCAACATCGAGGGTCTAAAGTTTTCCCTCCGTGACAGCATATCTCAACTTGAGTTCTGCAGTAACCGTGAACACATTCAAACACAGTTCACCTTAAATTGGACGGAGAGTGGATTTGAAGAGCAGGCCTTGGGCATTGTTTGATGGGTGTAAGTCTTGACAGTAACTATTACTACACTGCTAAGAGGTGCGAGAGAACATTCTCGTGGAGTCGGTATACACTTTCTGTCGGCTTCAAGCCACTGCTGGCTAAGGATCATGGCAGAGGACAAAGAGAGGGCTGGGAAGGTGAAGTTGATTGAAGGTTTTAAATGAAAGGCCGTTTTATTTCTGCTTTGAAAAACAAAGGTGAGCCCAATATACGTCTCGGGCTTTGAACAGCATCATAAAAATCTTGGGCCATCGAAATCGATTCGGGCTGAAATCAAAGTGGGATCAGCATAAAAAAAATTGCTTTTGCATGCTAGTAAAGTGGACTAATATTAACTTGCACAGATGAGCTTAACAACAGTTTGAGTTCTTAAAGGAATATTTCACCCAAAAATGAACATTTGCCATCCTAGATGCAAATGAGTTTGTTTTATCATCCATCGACCTGATTTGGAGAAATGTAGCATTACGTCACTTGCTAACCAGTGGATCTTGGGTTCAAAAACCTGAAGAAACATCACAATATTCCACAAATAATGCAATTTAAACTTTCATGTCTGGCCTAAAGAGCAGCCCATTATCCATAGTAATGAAAACAAATTAGTTTTTTTAAACATTTTGGACTGGCGTTGCTTGTAACTGACTCATATTTATTATTTGAAATCAATTCGAATATTTGACTCATATTTAAGCTGGAAACAATGGTTTGAAGTATAAAAAAACCAGGATGACTAGAGTCCCATTCACTGCAGGAGAATCTTCGGTGAGCAAGTGATGTAATGCTAAATTTATCTAAATTTGTTCCAATGAAGAAACAAATTCATCTTGACTAGCCTGAGGGTGAGTAAATTGGGTGAACTGTTCTATTAATAATCAAATCCTGTTTTATCTCTCCTTGTTTAATGAATGTATAAAAAGCGCTATGAGTCAAACTGTGTACACCCACATTTTAAAGAAGACGTGAAGAAAACAAAAGACTAATTGTTTCCTCTTTTGCTATCTTCGTCATCTTTAAGGCTGTGATCATTTTTCTTGTTTTCTTTTTGCGTGAAAACTAAAGGATGGGCTAAAATGACATCCAGTTGGCAAACTGAGCTGCAAAAAAATGACATTCTTCAGTTGAGAGCTTCGGAGGGTTCAGAGACATTATGTTTCCACCCACTCTAATTGTGTTGCTCTCACAAGCTGTCCGAGTATTAGACTTAAGTATAGCTCAGGCTTATTTTGCAGCAGCTCCAGGAATATGGAATTCTGATATATATATATATGTATGTATATATGTTTAGCCAACTATTACTATTGTGCATAAAAAGCCTTATCACGATATTGATAGGAATACTGAGCTAGCATAAAAAAATCAACCATCACTGTATTTCAAAATGCTAACTTTTAAAAATAAAATATAAATATCACATTTTAATGTCAATGCTACAAGCATTACAAGATCATTACTGTACCTTTTTTGTAGCATTTGCATTTTTTAATTTGGATTCAATATTTCGTTTCGTTGACCATTAACATGTTTGCTCACTCTGTGACCACACTAAAACTAAATATATGCTAATGAATATATTAATACATTTTGGTTGTTGATTGGTCAGCGCTTCATAGTAGAAATGGATGATGAACTAAAACATACAAAAGTAGTTTTTAAAGTAAAAACAAAAAAAAGTTGAATATTACATGTATGTGTGTGTTTTATCTCACTTTGTCTCCAATTTGAAAGCCTGAGTCAGTTTCAAACATGGTTATTCTGCTGCACTGGTGGACCACTGAGAGTTTTCCATTAATTTAATTAAATATACAACAGAGGGGAAAGAAAATGCAATCTGCATGGTCTGTGGTCACAGCTTGAAAAGATTAATGGCTTCCAGGACATAAAAATAATCTAATAATAACCTTACTTTCTTGGGAAAGAATGTTCTTATCCTTGTGGCTCAAATGAAATAATGCAATCTGTGGCTCCTAGCATTTTCAAACAGGGCTCTGGCAGTGCGCCTGTTGTAATGTTGTTATAGTTCTCCTAAGCAGCTGCTAGCTTGTGAAGTGATCTAACAGCAGGTTGGATTTTGTTTTGGAGAGATAACAACAGTTTGTGGTGTTGACTGCGGTGTGTTGGCAGCAGATGCCGTCAGTCCAGTGTATTCACAACATGCATTAAGTCGTGTTTCAGAGGATGGACATTGTTTAATTTGCTGTGCGGAAGTGGCGGTTTGCTCTGTTGTGTTGTGATGCCTTTTGTCTGGCTGCAACAAATATTTATCCAGTATCGCGCAGATCTTCATAAAAAGCAGTTTATAATAAACGGTCAGTAAAAGATTGAGAAGATCTCATTAAACGTGGAGCCAGCTGTCTCTGATGATAGTGCCTGCCTCCTGTGCAGCCCAGCAGAATTAGGTCTTAATGAGTATGTAGATTGCTGTATGTAGAGGTGTCCATAAAAAGCCTTTGAAGTTTCCTGCAGAGAGCTCACCAGCAGAATTAATCAGATGAACTTCACGCAACCTTCTGCATTGCTGAGAAAAGGAGGAGGAAAAGTAACATTGCATTGTGCCCTAACAGTTTAAGCGGTACATACTTTCATCAGAGAGGAGAACAGTCTGAGGAAAACTGATGCTGTTCTTATGACTAATTATATTAGTTTGATATGAGTCTTCAAGCTATTGGAGGCATTTAAAACATTTTAGCATATGAATCATTGAAATAGATGCAATATATCACACAAATACGTTACAAATTGCTAGATTCACTCAGAATTTCTAGCACTTTTCATAAATAATTGGCAAGTAATGCATTTTTCCAAAGTCGTTTCAAGTAGAAAGACTAAAATAGTATTTTTATTGTAAAACATGCTTTAATAAATTAGTTTTATGCATAACTTTAGAAAACATAGAATATCATATTTTATTTTTCGATTAAGTAGACTATAATTTGACTTTTTTAAAAGCAATTTGAATATGCCGACCAATTAAAATTACATTTAAAAAAATACTAATTCAACAAATGTGAGAAAATTAGCTGTATAGTTTTGATATAGATTCAGTCTAGAAAATCAAGATCTCTAGTTTAATAAACATATGTGATTTATTTCATTTAGACATTGCTAAATTTCACAAAGAATGTGAAATTTCGAAGAAACACTGAAAAAGTATTTTCTTGTAAAACGAACTCCAATAAGTTTTTTTTTGCTGTGTAAATTCACTTGTTTTATTTCGCCCGAACAACGTGGTAACTCTGTGGTACTCTCTTGGCTTCAACAACTTCACTCTGAAAGGAAAATGCTGGATGCTTCAAAGTGTGTCTGGCACTGCTAAGCAAATTAGCGGTTGTGATGAGTGGCAGTTGGTGGGCACGTAACACAGTAATTTATGCTATTTTGTTGTGTTACCTCACAGTAGGAGGATCGGTCTTTTACTGGCTCTGTCTGGCCAGATTAGACCTCTTAAACCTCATCTGATACAGCAGAGCATGTACTGCTACACAAAGTCAGTGTGCAGGGGAAGGGGAAGTCACTCAACCAAATAATAAAGTGTTATTGAGGGTGAAATGGGAATTTTAATTAGCTGGAGTCAAAAGTGCCATGTGGAACTTTAACAATGGTTGCGCTCTTTCACAATGACACCACGTCCTCTGTCAAGCCCTGTTGATGTGACTGCTCAGCCCAAACGTACGTCCTTCAGCCGTTAAATGCTTTAATAGGGTAAAATCCCTTTATATTGCAGATGCTACTCCCCTAAAGGTCTAGTTTTACTAATGGCTAATTTGTCATTTAGCTGACAGTTTCAACAAAAGTGACATACAGTATAAAGGATTGTCATGGTGGGCATGGGAGGTTAGTGACAAGGACAGTGACAAGTGCTTTGCTCTCGTTTTCTAGTATACGATTACTACTGGGCAACAGGTCACTTTAAAAAAAATGTTTTCCCATATTTTGATACAGTTATGGATTTTTCACGCACAAAATGCATGCGGAAATGGTGAAAGACATTTCCAAAGCATGCTTTCTGTGCTTTTGTTTAACAGTTAAATAAATGAGAAGTTACTATTAAGTAACCTATATTTTGGATATAGCAATCCTAGCTAGTTGCATATTTTGCTCTGCCAACTTAAAAAGTTCGAAAGAAGCCAAAACTGAGGCATCTTTGTGAGATAGTCAGTATTTGAACGAATGGATTGAGTAAATGATTCAGTAACTCGCTCGTGAAGAACCACCTGTTTTATTCCTGAGTGAATTAGCTTGCATTCGAAAACCTTCCGCCTTTCGAGGATGCTTTCCAAGGTAGGTATGTCCAAATCTAAAGTTAGCTTCGCTTCCTCTCTCATGAGATATCTTTATCGTGTTCATTTTTAAAGGCAGTGTAGATGTATCCTTTGCTGCCTTTGATATCCCACAATCCTTTGCGTTCCATTCTAAGATGGTTGAGCTAAAAAATGAAATAAATATGCCATCTGAAAGTTGTATTTGGTGGTCAGTTTATTTTTGATATTATTCCTAGTGAGAAATCAGTATTATTTATTCATTTAGTTATCACTAAATAGATCATTAATCCGTTACTCTGCCCCAAAACCTACCTGAAATCGGTTTTATATGGTACCTTCATTCAAAACGACTGCAAACTCATTTCCGATAGGGCAGTGAGTTGACTGTCTAGGTTTTCGGATACAGCCTTTTGAGCAAATTGAATAAACTAGTTCACTCATGAAGATGTTTGCCAACTACTGGTGTAATTATTTAAACTGCAAAAATATCTCCACCACTATATAATCGACTGGCTATAAAAGTATGTAATAAAAATGAAGTAAATTCACCAGTTTGTAATTATACACTGGAGCTATATCGTTCACACGTGTGTGTTCCTACTTGAATTGATATGTTAATGTGTGAGGCATATGAAAAGAGACATCAGAAATGAGATGAATGAGATCTATAAAGTACACAGGCTCATGTTCGTCTTGTTGACCCATGCGGATCATCCTAGTGCTCATTGATTTTCTACTCTTTAGTTGTGAAATCAAGCTGAACAGACCTGAAGCAGCCCTGTAATAACCAAGGTTACAGTCCGAGTCACTTCAGAGTCGCTGTGAGGTCACGTGAGACAGATTTGATGCAATGACCCATATCACTTCATCTTACTTAGGCGCAATTAAATACACCAACAATCCGAAGGGCTTGTATTGAGCTTTACAACTTAAGATTACAGCAACAACTACAATGCACAATCAATGTGAAGTAAATGAGCTGTTTTTGTTCAATTTGTAGCTTGAACCAGTTACAGCCACACTAGTCAAAATAGCTCAAGCCTATGAATTTTTAATAGCAACTATTACACGTCCCCATAAGTTCCCATGCTTAATTAAATTATTCAAATGCAAGGACTCATGAGTTTCCCCTACAGCCTAAGTTTGGCTCTTGATCATTTATAAAATTATTAAAACTTAGAAATTTATCGTTATGGACGGCAGATAAGATTCTAATTGTCTTAACCTATTAAAGAGTTAAATACCATCTTCTCCGGTTTCTTCTTGTTTATCCGTTTTGCTCTGGCCCTGTCACAATAAACTCACGTCTCAAAAATCCTGCTCTTCATACTGTCTGAAAGACACAATCTCACCATCTATTCAGAAGCTCAACAGTGCTCATAAAGAAATGTCAGAGTCAATAGGGATAATAGCTCTTGCCCAGCTTAGATTGATCAGTTTAATTATTCATGCAGCTATAACTCATGACATGAAAAAGATGTGGTGTCAATAGAGCTTCATTGATCCGCTGAGCTTCTTAGCTGCTGACTGCAGCAGAAACATTATTGTGCAAGACTGGAGCATTGTACCTATTTTTACATTTTGACTGTGCTTTAATGCATCGGTATGAATCCATACACTTCATCTGACTTTTTAATGTGTTTTGGGACTGGTGCGATACAGATGGAAAGTGTGCAAATGGATTTCTCCTTTTTGACGTGGATGTTCATTATTCTCAGAATGCAGGCAAACTTATTGGCTTTGATTGCCTTATTATGCTGTTAGTAATAGCCTCAAACACATGCATTTTCCTGAGCTCACAATGGGCCGCTTTAAGGCAATAGACATTCTTTAGCTGTACTTGATAAATCTATGCATGAATTCTGAACCATTATCCAACACAGCCCACTCTGAGGAACTTTTAAAGAAAGATACTGTACAGCAACTCTGTCAAAGTGAGTTATTAGGACCTGTGTATACTACATCCTATACTAGCACTACTGCGGTTTTAAATTCAAATTTGCAAGCCTATCATGGAGGAAAAGCAGTTACTGCGGGCAATAATAGCACTGAGCGACACATTCATGCTTTTAATACTGAATCGGCCAGGAAGAAACTCTCTCTCTTTTATTGTAGGTGCAGATCCAGAGAAGAATGTGAAAGAAAGAGACCTGAACCACCCATCTGTGCTGTGCAGCTTTATTATTTTGAGCTTCTGTCTGTAACATATGTTAGGTAAAATGATAGATTAGGTGTATTTATAAAGGAACAATAATTGTTAAACATAGCAGCTAAAACAGTGTACAGTGCATGTTTTTCTTAGTTAACCAAAAAGTGAAAAATCTGGCATAATTGACTTGCCTTCATGTCATTTCAAACCCAAGGCTTTCTTCTGTGGAACTAGAACTAGGAGCAGTTTTGAATGTGGGGGGCTCTTTTTTGTGTGCAATAGTGATGAATGGGGACTGGCATTTCTAAGCTTGGAAAACCACCATATCTTTGTATAGACATCAAATATTATCTACAGATTAAATGAAGCCTGCAGGCTGTTTTATCTTAAAGATTTCACCAACAAAAACCGTCCTTTACAACATCATTTTCACTACAGTTGCTATTATGTTTTTTTGTCATTCTTCCTTGATAAATCAGAATCCAGTGTTCCAGACAGGATATAAACAAATAAATAATGTCATTACTATGTTTTCATTTCTGTTAACTGAGATGACCGAATCACTGAGTTATTCAGGTAAGCAGGGAATCGCGCACATAAATGAATCAGTCATATTGTGAACCGGTTCTATTGATTCATTCATTAAAAAGCAATGTTTTGTTCAGCAAAACTAGTTAAAAATGTAAGCTAGTTTCAAAAACTAGGATATAGCCTATATTTTGCATGTTATTGCATTGCTTCTGGAGACCTTTTCTTCTTGTTTAGTCTTCAACAGCTCACCTTTTAACCACAAACAGTGGAAACGTCACGCATGCTATATCTTTAACAATTCATCTTGTCAACAAAAACATTCATTCGAAACACACCAGACCAGATTCAAACTCAGGTCCCCAGCAGGCTATAATAACTTCTGCCGCTGCACACTATTTCTGGCCTTTTCAAACACGACTATCTGGTCACCTAATGCGGCCATCTGATTATTTTGAACATCACCTTCTCTATCCTCAATTAGAATGTAATCCATCACGGCTGTAGCACCAAATTCCCGCTCCAGTCAGAGCGGTGACAAAGAGCTGAACTGTGGGAAGAGTGCCTGTGAGTGTCTGACAGAGGGAATCACTCCGCATGAGTGCACCTGACTGGCAGGACGTCACCCTCAATCTCTTTACTGACACAACTCCTTGAGTTCTCCAACAACAGCTCATTTGAATCATGCTACATCTCCTGCAGAAGACGCAAAAACTGTGCTGATATTAAGAGTTAAAACTGTTTACGTAAAAACGTTGTATTCCTCAGTGAGATTGCTAGCAAATGATGTAGCTCCTCTATTATTTACAGGTGTTTCATCTGTCTACGTTCAAGCTTTCTTGTTCTGTGCCAGACGAATTAATGTGCCATTCAGGCGTCATTCATTCTTGAAAGCAGCTCTATTGAAGACGTTAGTAACAAACCATCTAACAGGGAATATTCTCAGAAGATATGAACAAATATAATTCCAGTAATGCTAGTAGAAGTTTATCTGGTCTTTAGTAAAGTTCTCAAAACATCATTTATACAATGCTCATATGTTTTCGCTGGACTTTTTCTGACATTTTTTAAATGTTCAGGGAAGATTCAGAAGCAACATTAAAGTGTGTGAAATATTTAAATGTTTTGTTCATATAAAAAAAAAATGCTTTGAACATTCAGAGAACATTCCGATCACATAACTTAATAATAAAAACGCTCTTAGTACATATTTTTGTTAGCTGAAAATGACCAAACACGTCTCAATTTAAATAGCCATGAAGAGTGACCTTTACAGTCCAGGGCTTAAACGAGTTTCAAAATAACTCGTCTTCAGTATGTGAATCTCCACTACAACCAGAATATGTCGTTTCTACAGTTATTAGACTGAAAATGCCTTCGTGTAAAAACTGAAATCTCATTAAATGCTAAAGAAGCTCAGGATCGTAATGTAACAATCTAAAATGGAATAGGGAATTTTTTTTGTAATAAAATCATCATTATTTCTAACATTGTGAAAGTCACAGAAAATCAGAGGCACAAATCATGCAGCAGCAGGCGTCCATAGAAAGTGATTCTGGACATTGTGGAAACACCGAATTGCCTTAATGGCCATAATAATGTTCGGCTATTAGCGTAGGGCAGTAATATTTGATACAGGGCACACATTTACAGTGCTGTTTAATCCTGCTGTGCAGTGGACGGGAGTGCTCTATGACTGACCCGCTAATCTGCCTGTGGTTCTGACCCACCTGCAGTTAAGTCCATCAGTCCATTAGCTTCCTCACCATTAGTGATAAGGCCAGGTGATTTTCACATCTCACTCTGTCCTCCTTTCAAATCCTCCATCACACCCACCACCATACACTCAAACATTTGCATGCATATTGTGTTTTTTATATCCTATTTTATCCCTTTGAACACTATTCACCATGCATTCATTTTGATTTCAGTCCAGTGTGTGATAAAGAGTGTGACTGAAAAACCTTTAGAGCTCTCTGCTTAAATGTTGTGTATTGCATTGCTCGAAAGTTGTTTTATTTAAATTCCACATAATTCCATCATTTATTTCTAGGAAACAGGATACTAAAAAATATATAACGTATTGTGGGACTGACATCATATTTTTTGTTCATCTTGAGCTCTGTTTATATTGTGTGTAACATTTCTTTCAAAATTATATTAGGAGAAATAAAAATGGGAAAATTGTTGAAACGTTGTGCATTAAGTAGCTATAAAATAAATGTGGATGACATAACTCAAACATTAAATTATTCCTAATCCAAATGATCTGAGTTCATACTGTATGGAACTAGCTGATTTTTCAATGCATAATTTAATATAATAGTTGATGAGATCACATCTGAAATGATTGGGGTGTTCCTAGTTACTCCCAAGGAAATTTTACCAAAACATGAATAATTTCTGGCGATTACTTGTGAATTATTTATTTTTAAGTACTTGTTTGGAATCTGACGGCACCCATTCGCTGCACAAAAACTATTGGTGATGTAATGTTAAATTTCTCCCAATGTATTCTAAACATACAAATTAATCTACATCTTGGATGACTGAGTACATTTTACACAGATTCTCAGAACTGGGTGAACTATTCCTTTTAAGCAACGCTGTCTAGAAGCAACTTAGATATTACCGTAAAGCGATCTAATTTGTTGTATTTCTTGAGACTGGGTTTTCCAGAGCTAGCTGCAATAAACCCAACACCTGACATGGTCATAATTTTAACAGGATTGAAAAATATGCCTTGGCATTTATGCTATTAAACACTCCACTGTATGGCTTAATATGTGTGTATAATTGGATCCTTGTGGAGCCACTCAATCTGTTAAATGCTAAGAATGAGCCACCAGCCCACATCACAGCTCAAGAGGAGTGAGTAAGAGAGAAAATTATGCTTTTTCCTGTCAATACATTAGGTCTGTATGTAATGCTACACAGCCATGAACTGTAAAAAATCGAATGTATGACAAAATCACAAGATAAATGAAGGATGACAGATTCCTTTAAGTAACCTCTATTTGTGGTATCGCTATATAGAGATCTGCCCAGATAATTCAGGAGTGAAATGGCACAAACAAGCGGCAGGTTTGCATGGCCTCATGGGCTGCACCGAAGTGACAGAATCACACAAACGCACACTGCTGCTCATAGATGCTATGCCTGGCGAACTCGTCAGGATGTATGACACATTATAAATCAAGTCTGCGCAAGCTGCCCCAGAGATTTAGTCCTTAAATATGATAAGACAGATGGAGCATCGCACTCCCCAGGTATCCTCTCTCTCTCTCTCTCTCTCTCTCTCTTCCTTTCATTGTTCTGTCAAAATGTACTCAAATGTTTCCTGCGGTTTCAGTTAAGAAAGGTTTATGGCTGCATTGAAAAGAAATAGCTTACCCCCGAAATAAAATGAGTACTACGATACATGATTCTGGTCGGTTGGTCAGCAGCAGCATTCTATTTTCAGATATTTTGTAACACTATTTCAACACTTAATATTTATTATTATTTATGTATTTATTTATAGGATGAACATTTTGTATAATTAAGTCGATCGTTTGGTTCGTAGCAGAGGTTTAAAGACAGTAGGCCTATTGGTACATTGTAGACAAGTAAACTGATTGATTTCGAATAAAAAAATTGAAAACTACCTTAGGAAAACAAAGAAAAGAAAGCACTGAGGGTGTTTTTTGAGGTATAGTTCACCTGGAAATAAATCAGCTCAATCTAATTTCATTTCAGAACTGTGTGATTTATTTTCCTGCTTGGGAGACACAAAAGAAAATATACTGTAAAAAACGTGTTTTTGGGCCATACAGTGGTAATTAATAGTAACCAAAACTGTTCAGCAGAAAAAATAAGTAGATAAATACAGAATTTTAGTTTTTGGTGAACTATCCCTTTAACGGTCTTTTCTGTTATATTTGCACAGTGCTATGAGGGCATAGGTCATCTTATCATGTGTAACAAGTTGCTTATTTTACTTTGATTGTCCATTAGACGACCTGCTGTTGTGTCACAGTACTGCTGTACAACAGTTTGCTCTCATAATAAACATTCGGAGTGCAATACGAACAGCCTCGGGCCTTCACGCACATGAAACAGAGCTTAGCAGAAGTGCGTATCTGTTGTGCTTCATCAGGCGCTAACAAGTACAACAGTGGGATATAATAGAGGTCCTGAATATTAAATAGCCCAGTTTCAATTATCTTCTTCTTTCAATTATAAAAATTCAGCCTCCTCGTCTTGGAAAACGTGTCATGGTTGTTTGCTTCCGTGTTCCTTTCATCAAAAACACAAAGAAGAGGAATTTGCTTCCGCTCTCCATTACATTGCGAAACTGCTTCACAGAATATTACATCTATTATCTGGCTCAGTCCTTTAACTCACAGAGCATGGAATAATAATGTGATTTAATTACAGCAAGAGTTTGTTTTCATTTGTTTCTCCAGTAATCCTAGGACTTAAAACTTTGAAGCGAAAAATGTCATTCCAATTCTATTGTGTGAGTGAGAGAGACATCCGCTGGTCATCTAGCGTATAGTCGCAGTTTCCACTCTGTCCATTCGCACCTACTAAAACTTTGTTTTAACAGTATGTGAGGTTTGACCGATAATAACATATCTTTGCTCCCGTTTACATTTATTCCCAGCTTTAAGACAGGCAAAACTTTATTTAAACTTTATTAAGACAATGGGTGTTCACAAATGTTGTTGTACACCATTGTACAGTGTTTATGTTTGTATAAATATTTAGGAATGAACACTCAAAAGTAAGTAAAACTAAAAAGAAACTATTAATAGCAGTAATCTTTTATAGGGCTTCTTGGGTTAGTGATTTATTATCTTATTGCACCATCTAGTGGTAGGTTCTGCTGCACTCATATTCAGATCATATTTGCATACTGGCAGTGAAACATGATTTGATATTAGAATGTTTTGCTTTTATTTCTGTTGATTTAATACATTTATGTTTTTATAGCGACCAAAAATGCCAAATATTGCCTTCACACTTATCATATATAAGCATATTTAGCATATTTAATTTGTTCTGCCATGCTTTTATTTATTCTGTTCTTACAACCAACACTAAACTGAACCGTTATATACGGTATCTGTATGTAGACTAGACAAAACCTATAGTAATATGTATAGAATAAAAAAATCTTTTTTTTACTTTATTGTTCTACAAAGGATTACCACTAGGTGGATATTTCACATACTACACTTCCCGGTGTAATATGCAAACATATCCTATATCAATGCTTTAAAAAAAATTATATATATTTATTTATTTTTTTAATTAAATATATATATATATATATATATATATATATATATATATATATATATATATATATATATATATATATATATATATATATATACAGTAATGCATTTTTTGGTATTTAATTCTCATTTATTGTAATATATTACATTACATTTTCTAAATCTCATTTGGCTGTGGTGCTGGGGCAATATTATATTATATTAAAAAATGACATTCCTGAAGTATGTTTTTGCTCACCAATCTCTGGAGGAAAGCAGCAGCATCAGCAGTACCAACCGTCTCCATCAACCGCTACAACGGCGCTGCCTCCCTGTCTGGAGCTCTTGTGTTCTGGGTGGGGCTTTACCAGTGGGACATTTCCTCCAGTGTCGGGTTTCTCCAGCGCACTGGCATTTAAATCTGCTGCAGTGGGAAGCCCGTGGACGCCTGTCACCGTGAGTGAATCAGCTCTGCTGGAGGATTCGGCGCTCGTTTTCTTTTCTCTTTCGTAATAGCAATTGTATCTCTTGCGTGCGCCGAGCGATACGTTGTAGCCTCTAGCGACGCGCGCTTTTATTCCAACAAAGCCTGAATGAAAGGCTGCCTGTATGGCCATGTTTTCGACCGTAACATATAAGCAGAATATTATGTAATGCATCAAATTTTTGTAATTATGGTCTAGTCTTTTGCGCGTTCCGTGTCGTGAGTGGCCTACAGACAAGGGGACACTTTCAATGGACTCTTAAAATCCATCGACGTCAGTACAAATCCATTCATTTGAATACACTAGAGTAGGTCTTCGACGCATTTGTGCGTACTGTGAAATAATTCTCCAAAACTGTAGATATATATCGTCTAAGGTTGCCTGTACTCGAGCGGCATCATGTTCAGCTGGTTGGGTACCGATGACAGGAGAAAGAAAGATCCAGAGGTCTTCCAGACTGTCAGTGAAGGACTCAAGAAGCTTTACAAAACCAAACTGCTTCCGCTGGAGGAGCACTACAAATTCCACGAGTTTCACTCACCCGCTTTGGAGGATGCAGATTTTGACAATAAGCCCATGGTTCTCCTGGTGGGACAGTATTCCACAGGCAAAACCAGCTTCATAAGGTAAGACGTTAGTTTTGGCTCCTGTGAAACACTTGCTGTTCTCCTGAACCCTATAAAGGCGTCAGCCGGGGAACTTTAAAATCTAGCACTTTATAATATTTTTTATGAATGAGTCACACATGCACAAGCGTTTTATGATGCATTATAATGACACTTCTGATTATTTTAATGCACAGTAAATAATAGTTGTTTATATAGTATTTGATGCAATAATGATAAGGCCATTCATTTTATAATATATTATAATTATACTTAACAGGATACATATAGTGTTTTATCACACATCTAATTTTGGCGACACTTTTTTTATTTTTCTAAACTGAGAGAAGCTCTCAAGAACACAGTGTCAGTAAAAATATTGCCTCATTCATTATTAATTACAGTCTCAAACACAACCTCATCAATATTTTGTATATTGTAATAAAAAAAATCACATTTGTTACATCCAAACTAGTTCTGCAAGTTCCCATGATATTTCTCTCACTCCTATAGGATTGTTAATTGCTCCGTGTCAGTTTACCAGGATGACTTATCTGTGTTGAGAGCACATGTGTAACTTTACAAATGCTTTACAAACTCATCTTTTTGAGAAGCATGTGTATAGATTACAAAAGAAATTGAGAGGAGAGGTTTAAATCAAAATACTGAATGACTTTTGCGCTACAGATATCATTAATGTGTTTATCTGAAAACCTAATTAGTGTGTTCACTGAATACATATCTCGATGTTACGTGCTAAACAAGGTTCTTAGCCTAGCGCTATAATTTTAGCTTAGACGGAGACGGTTACCTTGTAAACAGATCAGACCTGGCTCCAGCTCTAAGATGTATCTGTATGACACAACGTCGCTGCTGTTGTATGATGCTTGTCTGCTGGGTGATTTAAGGCTTATGGGTCTACTTTGGTCCGATGAAAGGCAACAAACTACTAAAGATCACCAGGCAACGAGAGACACTTGCGATGACTTCAGCACTGCCATAGTAACCTGTTACTAATTAGTTCCAGAATGTAGAAAAGTTAAGAGATAGAAATGTGGATGGAGACATACCAGATATGCTTTTTTAGAAGAAAGGATTTTTGTGGTCTTTGCAACAACCCCGAATTATTCTGAAAAGTTTAATACATTTAGAAAAGTTATTAATTACTAAGCGTGATAGTAGCATTTTTATTTGTAGGTTTACATGATTCTGATTTCATTGTCATGTTTTATTTATTTTAAAAATTTCGTTTAGCAAGCATTTAATTTGAGCCTTTTTTCTAACCATAATCTATACTACTTGTTCAAAATATTGGGGTTAATTAAAGTTTTTAAATAAAAAATAAATACTGTTATTAAACAAGAATCCATTAAGTGTATTAAAAATTTTGGTAAATATTTTTGCATTGCAAAAAATATATATTTTATATATATATATATATTATTTATAAACTTTCTATTAATCAAATAATCTAAATTAATCAGTAGTAAGCGGCACAATTAATAAAAAATTATAATTTTTGGGGGGGCATCAAAACATCATGTGACTGGAGTAAGGACTTTTAAAGTAAGAAAATTTAGATTTGTAATCACAGGAATAAATTTTAGCAGTTAATGCAAATTGTAATAAACTTTCACAATGCTGCAGTTTTTACTGTGTTTTTGATCAAATAAATGCAGCATAACTATCACTATACCCAAACTTCTAAACGGTAGTATTTCCTAATTTTTTACCGACCATCAATAAACAGCATGTCATTTGGCTGTAGTTAATTTAATCACTTTATTTCATATTATTTAAATGACCTAGCTGATGTGAGAGTGAGGCATTGTCCTGCATTGGCAACAACAAATGTGCCTCCTCATTTTCACTCTGGCTCTTTCCTCCTGTGCATTATTCATCAGGGTCGTGAGAGCCTCAGTGGACGCAGCGGCCGTTCTGCTGACTGAACACATAACTATGAAAGTAAATAAGCTCAACTTTCTGTGCATGCTTCATGAATGTGAGAAAGCCGGGCAACACTTCACTGTAATGTTAGGGGAAGTTTAATGCTTAACGTTGAATGTTTTCAGTATGGTTGCATAATAGAGCCTAAGACAGTCATGTCCAGCAATTATGTTAATGTAAAATAAAATGGACTCACAACAGAGTAAGATGTGGGAGCAATCATTCTAGGTGTTTCATCCTTACATCCATCACTGTTTTGTAATCAGACATTATTCCAGGCTCCAGTGTCACGTGAGCCTTCATAAATTCTGAGTATTATTTGTGCTAAAAACAGTTGCTCAGTATTTTTGGAAATCATGATTTCGTCTTTTATTATTAGTAAAAGTTAGCATTTGAAAATAAAAATCTTTTTGTACTTCATAAGTGTTTAATGTCACTCCTGGTGAGTTTGATGCATCCTTTTTGAATAAAAATATGAATGTTTGAATGGTAGTAAATATTGTGAGATGGAAAGATCTGTTTTAATGTTGTTTAATGCATGAATTCACTGGAATGACTGTAAGAATGTGTTACAGAAAAGCAATAGGTAACGTCCTCTCTGTTGGTCATGGCAAAACATCCTATCCTAAATGACACCAGTGTCCTGCTTACAGTTTGTGTTACACTTGTGTTACTGACATAAACTGCAGCTAAGTTCTCAGCTGAAGTTAAGTGTCCTGTAGTTGCTTAGACTGTCATTCTGACCTGCACAGTATGCCAAACAGTCTCAGCGCCGTCACGTGTCCGCAGCAGGGTCTGTTTGAATGGCTCTGTGCAGAGAAGAGTAAACATTATCTTAGTAAACTCACGTTCTCCGTTAGAGTGTGATCTTAACAGTGTTCCTTTCAACAGCAGCAGAAATCCCCTGAATCATGGGAACATGGTTCGTAGTCATAGGGGAACCACTTTTGGTGCTATATAGAACCATAAGAGGTGTCATATAGCACTTTATTAGAGTTGCTCTTTGGCTTGTTATTATAGGGGAACCTCTTTTGGCAGTATGTAGCACATATTCTTAAAAATAAGAATCATAATAGCACATTAAATCGAACCATTAGTTGTACCGTGTAGATGAGCCAGTATGATTCTAAATGATGCTTTTAGTTAATGTGAATGGTAACCAATCAGTTATTACCAAATTGCATTGTTAAAGCATCAAATTCCTGTACTAGATGCTTACTGAGAACCAAAATACATCCCACTTTTAAAGCATTTTTAATTTATTTATTTCAGCAGCAAATAGTATGAGTGCTTATAAGCCAGAGAATAAACATACACCATCACAATTTTAGGGTGAATTGTAGTTTTATACACAAAATAAGCTTGAAATATGTAAAATTTATATATATATATATATATATATATATATATATATATATATATATATATATATATATATATATATATATATATATGTGCCCTGGAGGCGAGAGGATAATAGCATTAACCTTCTTCTCATATTTTCAAGGCAAACCTTATAAATTACACTTAAATACTTAAAAATAAACTGAAAATAAACAATCAATTTGATAGTATAGATTGTGTAAACCAACAAACATCATCTGAATAATAAATGTGATTAGATTGTGATTCACACAGTGTTCAGGACTCCCTCAACTTCAAGAATGAAAAACTAAACAGCAATGATTTAATTACCTGTTTTCAGTCTGCCATCTTCACAGTCATCAGTCATGCACCTGAACTTCTCCTTCGGGAGATTTATGACTTATATTAAGAGGCAGGCAAAGGAGGAAAGACGTGTTCAAATATAGTCATAACTCATAAAATTTAATAAGACGGCAATTAAACCACTACTGTACTAAACATTTTGGCCAGTATGAAATTTTATCAGTACCTTCTTTGAGGAGCTCTATATTTGGACTAAAACCCTCCTTTCATTACATGCAGATGTTCCCTGATTCTTTGTTATTTTCTTTAGCATTAACCTATTGGGGTAATTAAATGGTAAAATATGTGGACTGTCAATAAAATGTAAAAAAAAATATATATATATATATATATATATATATATATAATATATATATATATATATATATATATATATATATATATATATATATATATAAAGAATAATAATAAAAATAAATAAGAAACATAAAAACAAACAATAATCTTTATATAGATAACACAGAAAAACATACTAATTGCACACCTGTTATTTTTATTATCACTGCACTGTTGAAAAAAATTTGTGTGTGTAAACGTTGATACATATTTGTCAGGATTATTTGACAGTGTGAATGATAATTTTGTAGAAATTTGAATTCTAAAAATTCTGATATATAAGGGTTAAGACATTATTTAAGATTTAATTAAAAAAAAACAGTTAATTACATTAGAAAAGGCGCTGATTATTAACTTTTATTACATGTGTTCTTGGAAAGTATATATATATATTTTTTTTTTTTTTTATCTGAAAAAATGTAAATAACCAAACTTTCTCAAATCATCAACAAAATTATCATATTTTACACATGATAATGGCTATAGGAAGTGTTTAAAGGCATCTGAATTTATGTCTTTTTTTGTTTCGTTTTTAATAGATATCTTCTGGAGCAAGACTTCCCCGGTATGCGGATCGGTCCAGAACCCACAACTGACTCCTTCATTGCAGTGATGCACGGCATGGATGGACAGATACCAGGAAACGCACTGGTAGTGGATCCCAAAACCCTTCGGAAACTCAACGCCTTTGGCAATGCCTTCCTTAACAGGTGGGATTAAAACAATAATAAAACATTGTATTCTATTTTAGTACTCGTGTTTATTAAACTTGACATAATTCATCTACACTTTGGGGTGAGCTTTAATCTGGGCAGAGCTTTGCATGTTTAACATGGTCTTCCTGTCTCATGATGATGTCACAGAGGGGGGCTGGTTCTAGACAACATTCCTTCTCTTGATTGAGTTTCCTCATGCTGTCTGATCCACTGACCTCCCTTCACGTGATCGAGCGACAGACAGATAAGAAGACATGAAACCATCCCGCTCACCAGCATATTTTAAATCAGGCTGTCATTTACAATCTGAAAATTATACAGCTGTAAAAGTGTGCATAGTAGCGTGACAGCGCTTTATAAAAGTGATGCAATCTCGTGCATGTGATTAGTTTTGCAGGTGGTCTTTGCTGCACTTCGTAGTCTGATGGTTTGGCAGACCGCGCTGCTTGTTGTGCAAATCAGCAAAACTCTTGAGAAAATTGTCTCTTTGACTTTTGCAATATTCTTCTGCATATTTTTGAATATTTACGTAATTCTGTCAGAAAGAGCAGCAACACGCACTTTAGAGGAAAATGGAAGTACTGTCATCAGTTACTGTTCCAAACCTAACTTTCTTCAGAAAAAAGTCCATATGAATGTAAATGGAGACCAAATAGTGAATAAATACAGAAAATTTGGGATGAACTAACCCTTAAACATAAGTTTAAAGTTTATTTTTGTTGGTGCATGGTGATAGTAAACATGCTCATGAGATGATACTTGTCATGCACCCTGTTTGGCTGAGGGGTTAATGTTATTTGAAATGCATGAGACAACTGCCTGGTTTTCAGATTTATTTTTAGAGATGTATATCATTTATGAATTCACAAATAGCAGCAGCTCAGTGCACATGGTGTAAACTTGTACACAGAATTACACAGCAAATCTTTGAATGACTAATGAACATTTAAATTCACAAAACTTGCAAATCTAGTTGAGATCTTGCGAAGTGCGTGTGTTCTCTGCGTGTCGATCTCTCTGTGTGAATTAAACATAGATATATATATATATATATATATATATATATATATATATATATATATATATATATATATATATGGAATTTAATGCTGACAGTGAACCCACTGTCATATTCATGTTATTTTCACAGTGTGCTGTATGTAATATGAGTTACTTTGGCTTTATTTGAAAAATATAATTCCCAAAACTGCCCTGTTGGTTACAGTATTTGCTCACTTAAATTTTTTTATTTATTTTTGAAAAATACTTTGTCTTGTGTTTGTATTGCACATTTATATTTTAATCCATTTTCAAATTATTTCCAATTTCTTTAAAATTTATTAAGTAGGACAAATAGTTATATCGGCCTAATATTGGCTATCGCCACCCTGTTTTCAAGATATTTTGGCATCGACCTTTAAAAAATACCCATGTAGATCGACCACTAGTATTTAAAACTCTTCTGCTTAACTTTCATATCCAGACTAACCCACTACATATATTGTACTAAAGTGTGGTCTGGTGCCAGATGTTCAATAAATGTACGTGCTAGAATGTGTTCTTCTAAAGTTGTTTGTGTCTAACGTGTTGTAGAAGGGGACCGTCAAAACGAGAATAAATAATGTTAGGAAAATTTTAGGATAATGTTTCCCTAGCCTGAGGTCCTTGTGATTCACTCCAAAACATGACACACTTTTTCTGGGCCTAGTTCACACATTAAGCCACAAATTGCATACTAGTTTTGGCTTGCTTATAAAGTATTTCAGAGCAGACTTTTTTTTTCTCAGACTGCAAAATTGCAGTGAAGCCTGTCTTGGTTTTTATGTTTTACTATGTCCAACTTGGTTAAAGTACAGCCGTAGATGGAAACATAATAATGATTTATGGCATTCTACTCTATACCTTTACGCCAAATCACTACGACTTGAAAGTTTGGGATATTTTAACCTTTTTTTGCTGTGTGAAATCAGAGCTTGAATTGTGGTACATTTACATTTTTAATTCTAGAAAGAGCAGTTTCAGTTTTAGTGTGCCAGCCGTGTGCTTTGCAAGACGTCTGCAGTGTCCTTGAGCGTGACTCTGATTTGTTTTGGTTGGCCCTCAGGTTTTGTGTGTGCCCAGCTGCCCAACCCTGTTCTGAGAGCATCAGTGTGATTGACACTCCAGGAATCCTGAGCGGAGAGAAACAAAGGATCAGCAGAGGTAACAGACCTGCCAAAATGCATCAGCATGCATGTGCACAGAAGAAAAATATCATCTGAATGAGGAGCTGTTTACAAATATATAAACTACCTTTCAAAATGTAGGGCTGGTAAGATTTATAAAAGAAGTCTTCTTATTGCCGTCAAGGCTGATTTGGTCAAAAATTACAGTAATATAGTAGTATGTTATTGTACCTTTTTTAATTTATTCTGATGGCAAAGCTGAATTTTCAGCAGCTGTTATTCCAGTGTCACGTAATTTTTCAAAAATCATTCTGATATGCTGATTTTCTGCTCCGTGAATGTTTACCGTTTTACAGTATTTTTGTAGAACCCTTAATTAAGACTTGCCAAAACTTTATTTTAATGTACAAGTATTTTACAGTTTCGGTCTTGCATTTGATTTGTAATATTTTGCAGGAAATAATCAAACATCAAAGATTGTAGTTTTATAGTTATTCATTTCACATTTTAGTATAATTTGGTTTGTTTGCTTTCACTGTTTTCAAAGTACATGTGATCATGTGATCTCAGATTTCAAATTTGAATACTAGTTCTAGTTCCCTGTGGCATCAACTGAAAACTATTTTCTTTAGGAAACTAACAACCACTGAGTTTACTTGATCGCTACATTGGGGGGAAAAGCATTTTAATTTTTTTTTTTTTTTTTTTATGATGTCATGATTTTTTTCATGAAAAGCAACACTATGTATTGGTCCATTGTGTAACTGCAGTTTCAATCTGTTTTTAATTGTGATGTGTTGAAAGTCTGTGTTGAATATGACGAGAGACGAGGCTTTATCGAGATGAAGGATGTTGTTTTGACTTGTAAACTGTAAGGACACATCATTCAGATCTTATAATGAGAAAATGGTACATAAAACATATGAGTTTAAATACATTTTTCTACTGCATTGTATCAAAGAATGGTGAATGTGAGCTTATTATCACTCTTTGCAACTTACTATAATGGATACCAGGTTTGATGGATATTTTGAAACTTACTTGGTTCAAGTACATTTTCGACTCTAAGGCTTAGTTTATATATAATTTTTCGACCCGCTATTACATTTCATGCATGATCGAGCATTGTAGATTTTTATACATAAATCTTGTGGCATCCTTTCAGTGATGTAAAAATTACTATACAGTGTCTCTTTTATGCCCTCGTAACAGTAAGCTTGTTTAGCACATGGTTACTTCATTGCTCATTCAGAAAAGTCCACTTTAGCCGAGCGGCCCACAGCTTTACTGCTGGGCTTCCTGGCATCAGCACTTTTCATTTTACCCGTTCGCTCTCCTCCCGCTGCGTTCAGCCTCACCCACTGAACTGATACAGCCCGAGGATTATACACACTCATGTTTCTGAGGCCAGAGCCAAGAGCCGGCTTCTCCAAGGTCATTTCAGATGTGATTTCAGAGGCAAATATTTAGCAGCTCTCTTTTGCGCTGAAAGCGGTTAGTGTAGCTTTAAAGGTAAGTGCTTTAATTTGGCAGTGAAATTAGTTGTCGTGTAGGAGCCTCTGTAGAAAACTAAGTGGAAGTATGTCAAATAGATGCACACAATATTGTTATATAACAGTATGTGAAACGGTATGCATCGTGCAGTGGTGATCTTTTCAAACATTGAAATACACAGTGTGTTATGGTCTATGGCTGCTTAGCTCTGGCTCTAAAAAGCTATTGATCGCAGTGAATATAATGTTTGCAAGTTTTTAAAGTCATTTGTGGTGTTCTCACACATAAGCACGTGTGAGAAGAGCAAGCAGTTTCATGACAATTGTATCTTTACACCAAACTGCATTCTGCTTTTCATAGCACTAATCTTGTAGTGTTGGTGATTTTATTTATTTTTTCTTCTTGTTTGAACACAGAATCTAAGCATGTGCGGCTGCAACAGTTCTTCATTAACTTTCTCTAACCGTTCGTTTTTCTTTTAGGGTTTGGAATCAAGAACTGATTGATTTTATTAAAAAAAAAAAAAAAAAAAAAAACTGGAACGGAATAATTTTCATGAGATTTGGTTCTATGCCAGCTGACGATAATGACTGTATTTACAAAAGAACTAGTTTTAGCTGAGTGAATTGAATGTGAAAGTTATATGCCCACATCCCTTTCTAGTTTTCATTGCATTTTCATTTAATGTTGATCTTCAAAAAATCTAAGTCAGAACCAGGTTGGTTAAATTCCCATCCCTGCCGTCCGCTTTGTTTCTCCTCCCACTTTCCTCTCCAAAAGTTTCATTTACATGTTGTTGCGAGGGTTGTATTTAGCAGGACGTTATGAGTAAGTGTCTTTCATGCGTCTCCCGTTCTTTTATTATGTCAAGCAGGTATGTGGTATTTCTCTAGCAGTCGCATGAGATTATTGGGAGGAACCTTCTTGTTCATATTCATAGCTGCAGGCAGCTTGTCTTATTATTATTTATTTCTGTAGACTGTTGCATATGACTGTGTTTGTAATTACATGCTGCTGTTGTCTTTAGTCTCAGACGGCACACCCACAGATCATTCGTGGTCATTGTTTGACACATATCGCACACAGAAACACCAAGAACCGGTTGAAAATGTCCCATCTGATTGGCTTGCATGAGCACAATTCTTATTGCGTTAGAGAAGACATACAGGAATCTGAGAGCAGATTTCAATTCTACAAAATTAAGTGTTATTTTCAGGTTTTGTGTATCAGACTTAACAGTGAATTTTATATACAATCATAATTTGGCTTGGATACCTGCAGTATCACTGCATAACCTGATGGATCTGAAGATGTAGTGTTTAGATCATCACCGACACAGAGAGACCCACCCAGATCACTCCACTGAATAACATCTATACAGTTCTGACAACCATCAGCACTTTTTCATGCATCCATTACAAGAAAAGCATCAGCATCTCACAGAAAGTCGTTAGTAGAGAATGGCCATTAGCTTCATCATTTAATTTTTCATCACCGTAATACTGCAGGTCTCATTATCCCATTCTCTCTGTTGTGCTCCGTTATCAAGGGTTTGGCAGTACGGCATGTTTCTGAGCATGCAGCTGTAAAGCCCCATTGACCAAGTGCCAGTGCTGCTCCCAAAAGCGTCTTTTTCATTCCCAGCTCTCTTCTACCTCCACCACAGGCAGGTGCTGTGAAATAGACCTCATTTCCTCCAGGAAATACTGACTGCCAAATCCAATCACTGGAGTGGTTCTGTTGTATTATATGTTGAGCTGGCTGTGTAACAGATGACCGTGGCTCCGGTGTAGGTTTGTAGATAAGCAGTGGTCACTTAAATCGCTCTGTTTGTGGTTAAGGATCATTTAATGGCATTACTGTTTTGTTGTAGCTGTTGCATTCTGTTAAATAATGCCTTGGCTCAAAACCACACACCTGCTGCTGTTTGTGTTTAATTGGAAAAAGGTTCAGCTCAAATTACAACAATATGTAGCTGTAGCTGTCTTACATTAGAATTAACTTAACTGATGGTGCTTTTGACAAGCATTTGCAAAGCCTGTTGCCGATTGCATTATTTGGCATCAAACTTGGTGTCATTTAGTTACATCACAATTGGTTTAAACAGATATTTTAAGATCTGTATTCGTTTGTATGCAAAACTCAACATAAAGACTCCAAATGACCAACAACATTCTGCACGACTTATGTAGTATGATTCATAAACAAATGATTCTCATGAACTGGTTGTTTTAGGTGAATCACTAATATCTAGTTTTATCTTTTAATGAAAATTTTTATGAAAAAAGTTGGCTAACCAATTGTCAGTTTATGATTATGGTATTTATATTGCAACCAAAACTATTTCTTTTTTTGCATTTTCTATTTCGTATTCTCATCAGTTAACACCAGTTTGTTTTTGTTTCTAGTGCCATGAACTACTCAAACTTTCACTTCTGTCATTCAAGGAAGAATCTGAATAATTTCTAATACATTTTTTTTTTATGTTATCGTAATTTGACATCTTTGTATCTTTCTCTCTCCATGAACAGTTGCTACAGAAGATGGCTTTGGTTATAGCTGCCTGCGTAAATGTCCGTACGGAGGTATTGTAGATACTGCCAAACTACTGTTAACACCCACAGCTTATTACGCCAATGAAGTTCCAGCACCGCTCAACTCCAGACGTGCTGTGAAATCACAGGGCCTCCCGATATTAACCCTCAGATCTGTCCCTCTGCAACAATATAATCACAGCTGTAATACCAAGCCCAGTTTCACCGCTGTTATTGTCCTGCTCTCAATGACACTGTCTCATGTGTCTGTTACTGTAGATGTTGTCTTTCTTAGACCTTCATTGAGTCGACTAGTCCCTGTCTGAAGTTACGACAATTCTGGATAGAGATCTGTAAGTTGTTGAAAAGACAAACCATACTGTTGCAGATGACAATAAAGCCTTCCCATGTGAAACTGCCAAATCGGAAGGGATGGTCCACCCCATTCCTGTAGGCATGGGATCTTCCTGTGGAAGAAATGGCCATATCTGCCATATTCCATGTCACTGATTTAACATATTAACACACTAATTCTTCCCAACAGAACTGCCAGCTTGGGAAATATACTCCTTTTCAGTCAAGGTCATCGGAAAAATGCTTACACACTTATGGCGTAACTGATGATAAACTGGAAGCTGTTACAGATGATATGCATAAGAAAAAAATTATAGCTTGACTCAACAGCAGATCCATCATCACCTTTCCTCATTTCAGATATCTTTCAACTTAATGTTCCAGGGTGGAAAATTGCAACGCATTACACATTACGTTTATTTAAAAACCACTTTTGCCAACAGGTGTGTCCAAACTCGATTAATAATTGTAGTTTTAGGAAATGCTAAAAACACTGAGCAGAGCAAATGTAGTGCTGATAGTTGATGTTTTCAGGATTTTTTTTCTGTCACTGGGAACCTTCTTTAGCAAGGTTATGATTTTTTTGTCACATGCACACAGTGTCCTAACCGGTTGCTATGAGATAGTGATTTGTCTGTCCTCGCTAAATGCAAAAATTCAGCAAAATAACAATCTCCTATTGAGGCTGGTTTGGACACAGTGTAGTGGCTTTTGATTCATTTTAGCACTATTCCATTGCCATAACCTTTTTCCTTCCTTGGTTGCAAAGCAGCAACGCAAATGGATGTGGATATCTCATATCATACATTACAAAACTAATTTGCCCAGCTGCATTAAGTTTCGTTTGAAGAATTCTGGCTTTCTTGGCTGGGTTAGTGGTCTACCCCTTTCCAAATCTCAGCAGCTAGGAAGTTGAATGTGCAGTCACCCAGATAATGTAAAAGCTAGTTTTACGCTCCTTCACAAAAGTCTGCAGCTCCTTAAAATAAGAGCCAGATTCAAAACAACCATTCTGAAACATAAAGACATTGCATGCATTCAAATTCCAATAATTTAACTAAACTTTATTTACTTAAAATAGCATTGGTTTAAAATGAATCATCCTTTTGAATGGTGGACTTGCTGTTTGACTCTCTGCATCCCTGGAGAGGGAGTAAAGCTGAGCTGCAGAAGCCATTAACTGGCAGACATTAGATCATAAAAACCGCAACAGGCCTGAGCATTTTAACGATGCTTGGAAGAGAGTCAGCAGCTTCAGTACTGTTGAGCACCAGGTCTGACAAGATCATTTTGCCCGTTCCGATTGGCTGGCTGCCTCTTCGCTCTCGTGCGAGCATCCATCCGGTGCGAAAGCTTTGTGAACTGTAAATATTGGACAGGATATCAATCTCTTTTCCAATCCCTCCTTCAGGCTATGACTTCGCTGCCGTGTTGGAGTGGTTCGCCGAACGTGTGGACCGCATCATCCTGCTCTTCGACGCTCACAAGCTGGACATCTCGGACGAGTTCTCAGAGGTCATCAAGGCCCTTAAGAACCACGAGGACAAGATCCGCGTGGTTCTCAACAAGGCCGACCAGATCGAAACGCAGCAGTTAATGCGCGTTTATGGCGCCCTCATGTGGTCTCTGGGGAAGATCGTAAACACACCTGAGGTGATTCGTGTCTACATCGGCTCTTTTTGGTCGCATCCATTGCTTATTCCAGACAATCGCAAACTGTTTGAGGCAGAAGAGCAAGACCTGTTCAAGGATATCCAGTCGCTGCCACGTAATGCGCCCTTCGTAAGCTCAACGATCTGATCAAGAGAGCTCGTCTTGCTAAGGTAAACTTCTATTACATTAGCCTATGAGATTTGACGTGTAGCATAACAAACAAATGATCCACCTATACTATTACTAAGGTTATATCTACAGTATAAGTTAAGACTCTGGATCTGGAAGTATGAGAGTTTGGACCATGAGTGTCTTTCGTCACATTATGTTGTTATTTCCTCAGAACACAAACTAATAAATTTGAAGAATCTTTTTTATGCAGCTCTCTTTTCAAACAATAGTTGGTCGTTTCCACGGCTAAGGGGTCATTTTGGGGTGAACTAATCCTTTAGGTTCTAAAATCTTGGAAAGTTCTGAACCAAAACCACTACTGAAACCTAAAGCAGGAAACGGCTAACAAACTGCTCAAAATGTGGCTAAAGCGAATGTTGTTCACGACAAAACAAGCACTTAGGGATTTATATGTTGATGTTCAAGGGAAAATATTTAGTGTGTGTGATCCAGAATAAAAGGTCTCTGTTTCTGCATTTATTCAGTTGACATGCTGTGAATGCTGTTGTCGTTCCAACATGTTTTTGATGTGGTCCAGCATATAGCTCTAGTGTAAAAGTAATAGCAGTAACATGCACTTTGTGTGTTTACAGGCCTTTGTCTGTCTGATCTTGCAGACTTTGCCCAAGTAATGAGGCCATTTACCAAACTGTATAGTCTGCTGATGTGGTTCTGTACATGACTCGGATGTCCAGCTATATTAAAATTGAGTTTTTTTTTTTTACTCCACATTAAGCACATGATATTTGCTTCTAATCATTTGTATCAAAAAACAAAATAAACATTTTATTTAACATGCAATTCATGCAATTGATACTGGTAACTGGCTGTGCAGGTAATCAGCTACATCTGAAAAACTAGACCAGAAAATGCAAAGAAAGCCCTTGACTTTGACTCTAAGGTCAGGTGATTAGTGGGGATTGTTAAATGTGCTGAAAGATACTAAGGGATCATGACTCATAATGTCATTCCCCATAAAGACATAGTTATGAATGCCCTTGGGTTATCTTGCAGTCTTCCTTGCTTTAATTACTCATTATAAAACCAAGTCTAAAGGATGTTCACTCAGAAATGTTCTCATGTTCCAAACCCGTGTCGTTTTCTCTTCAGAGCAACACAGAAAGACTATTTAAAGCCTGTATCCCCAAAACACATTCTTGTCTTTTTGATATTATTAAATGCAAAAATTCATTAGCACATTGCATTTGTTAATACAGTATTTATGCATTAAATTGAGCCATATATTTTCATGTCTTATATCCGCTGCTGTCCTTTGATGAGATTTTAAACAGCAGTCCACCTCTTGGATATATAAAAGAACGGTTAGGTAGTCCAACATAAAGCTGTCATTTAAAAGGAAACTGAAACACTCTGTCGGTTCATTTACATCTGATATCCTTTATTATCCCCATTAGTATAAGCTCTGCTCAAAACACATGGGCTGGGCCATAGAGACCCTCTCTGAAAGAGGAAATGGTGGGTACTGTCAGTACTGGTCTTTTGTCAAATACAATTTAAATCTCTAGATCCAGCTGGATACCTTAAAAAAAAAAACATTTAAGTTTTCTCCCTGATCATACAGATGTGCTTCCTCTCCTGTCATCATTTATACTGTCACCTTCCTTCCACGCAGGGGCCAGGCCTTTTTTTTTGTCACAGATGACTATTTATTTAGTTTGTGTTTTTGCTACTATGCAGCTTCATAATGAATACATTTTTGTGTTTAATACTTTAGTATAAAGCTCCATCTTTTTTATTCAGTGTTTGTAATATGTAATTACATCTGTGATTAATTTCTGTAATTTATAATTACGCTGTTGACCCATCCCTTACACCTTAGCCTACCCTTAAACCTACCAATACCACCAAACCTGTCCCTTTCCTTTCCCATACTCCCACCTCAATAGTAGCAAAAGTGTTTTACAGTACAATATGAACACAATAAGTACTTATAATTGTGCTTATAAGTGCTTATTTTCTGATGCAAGTACATAATAGTTAAAGCCTAATATAAAGTGTGACCATATTGGGGTTTTTTAGTGATTTAAAAACAACCCAGACATGCACTTAGTACTTGTAATATACTGATGTCTATTCTATAAACTTACAAGGAGTTTTGGTTTTGTGCTCAAACAGGTCCATGCATACATCATTAGCTCCTTGAAAAAGAAATGCCTTCAGTCTTTGGAAAGGAGAACAAAAAGAAGGAGCTGATTAACAGCTTGGGCGAAATCTACAGCCGCATTGAGAGGGAACACCAGATTTCCCCGGGAGACTTCCCTAATCTTAAGAAAATGCAGGTAAGGTCAATTTAACCAACAAACATAGAGACTGATTCAAGAATGCTTCACTGGGACTTCTAAAGGGTCTTTAAGTCTTTCAGTCTTTCACATTCAAAATCAGCATAATTTGTCCCAGGTTTTTAAAAGTCAACAAATAGCTATATAAATGTCAACTTTGGGAGGACCTCTCCAAACCTGCTTAAAATCACTTGCGTCAAAGTGCTGTTTATATTACTTTTATACAGCTTTTATACATAAACAATTGAATATTGAGCAATTTTCATTTTAGGCTAAATTTGGCTAGTTAGTTTATATGTATCTTTTCAGCCAATAAAACCATTTCCAAAAGATGCCAAAGCATTAATCGGGCTGTCTGGAACAGAGTATCTGAAGATAACAGTGCTGGTTTACCCTGGAAATATCAACAGATGCTGACAGGATCTTTTGTTACATACTGTGAGTGTTTTTCTTGCTTTCTTTCCCGCTGAATAGGAGCAGCTTCAAGCACACGACGATCTGAACAAGTTCCAGCCTCTGAAGATGAAGCTGTTGGACACCGTGGATGACATGCTGGCCCACGACATTGCCCAGCTTATGGTCCTTGTGCGTCAGGAGGAGACACTGCGCCCCAACCAGGTGGGTGAAGGGCGGCGCCGAGGGCACCATGAATGGGCGTTCGGACACGGATATGGCGAGGGAGCCGGCGAGGGCATCGATGAAGTCGAATGGGTGGTGGCACGTGACAAACCTATGTATGACGAAATCTTCTACACACTCTCGCCCGTCAATGGCAAAGTGACTGGAGCCAATGCCAAGAAGGAGATGGTGAAATCCAAGCTGCCAAACACTGTGCTGGGTAAGATCTGGAAGCTGGCTGACATTGATAAAGATGGGATGCTCGATGATGAGGAGTTTGCCTTGGCCAATCACCTGATCAAGGTCAAACTGGAAGGTCACGAGCTTCCAAGCGAACTGCCCGCTCATCTTGTGCCGCCCTCCAAAAGAAAGGTTCCAGAGTAAGATTGATTTGGAATTGGGATGGATTTTGGGAAATCATATAGTTTGAATTAAGGTTGCAGTTGAATTTCCAATGGCTGGACAACCTTTATTATAGAAAAAGACTTCTTTGAAATGTGTGGTTTATGCAAGAATGGATTTGAAAATGACCCTCCTTTTCAACTCTTTTGACCTGTGTATGTTTTTTTTGATTTTTTTTTAAGAACAAATTGTGCAGTCTGTTTTATGTGTGCTTTTACAGTCATTTTTTTACTCCACGATTTCAGTTTCATGTGTTAAGCTTTCATGACTGTAACGCTGTGTCCTAACCAGACATGTTTGCGATGAATGATATTAACTGTAAAACAGCACATTTTGTCGAATCCAGTGACAATTTGCTTCTAGCCTTTCCCACAGCGAAATCTCATTACTTCATCTGCTTCCAGGTAATTGCGTTACATTAAACATCATTATCTTCAGATTAGTTGACACCTTGTCAGCGTTCCATAGCTGTTTTGTTTTTAGCCGGTTACTTGTCACATCTCTCCTGGTTAGGACGACCTAAAATGCTTTTCGATATATTTCACGCTCAGTTTACACTACTGTTTAAGTTTTAGACCAATAAGTGATTTTTTTTTTTCTATTTTGCTCTCAAAGACAAATTCTGTGAAATTTTAAGAAAACTAGTTTTGATTTTAATCTATTTTGAAAAGTGATCTATTCCTCTAATCTGATTACTTCTGTTACCTGCCATCTTAAACTTTTGAACAGTAGTGTATATCAGATGGATCTGTGTTTTAGGAGGACGAGACGTCAGTTAATGCAGAAAAACATGAACCTTATTCTGAATCTTTGTATCAGTTGTTATTCCAAGTACACAACTGTTTAAAATCTAGCAAGAAAAGTGAAATCAATTTTATAAGTAGGTGTAATTGTTATTCTCTTCTTGTTAAGGCGGCATCTTCAATGAATGCGAGTCCTTTCTAGCCTGACCAAGAGACTGTTAAAATTGTATAGCCGTCACGTCAGAAGACTTGATGTTTAGTGTTCTTGATGGACCCAGAGCTAGTATCCTTGTCAGTAGTCTACTGTACATGTTAATTCCTAACATATCTAAACTAACTAGGTTATAGTAGCGTTTATATAATTCCCGTCGGATTTCCAAAGAAGAAAAAACGATGAACGATGCTGCAAAACAGCTTTATTCAAGTGATGTGAAGTTCTCTTTTTGAGCGTTTTGTGCGTTCACATGCTCATTTAAAGAGCAGTGGCTTTGGATCTAAATATGTATTTAGTTATATTATTTTATTATATCGGCATTTAATGAACTCTTTACCTCTGTAACCACCCTTGACAAGCAGTTATCTTGAGCTGGCGCATTTTCTCAAGCAGATTTTAAGGATCTGAAAGTGAATTGATAGATTTTTATGCACTGAACTAAATGGTCTTTAAAGGGGTAGTTTGCTCAAAAACTTTACTTACCCTCGTTTCATTTAAAACCATGTTTTAATTTCATGGTTGATGAAATAGGAGATGTTTAGCAAAATAGTCACACTGCTATTTTACATATAAGCTCAAATATAACAAAGTATCATAAAAGTACCTAGATATGACTTATATACTATATTCCTAGTCTTCTGAAGCCTCGTAATAGCATTGTGTAAAAAAAAAAATGTAAGTTACTATTTGCTTATATTGTAATTTGGCTTCTCATGATTAGTTATTGTACAAGACACACTGACATTTGGTGTCATTGACATTAAAGGAATAGTTTGCTCAAAAAATAATTAACATTCTTCAAAATATGTTTTGTGTGTTCAGAAGGAAAAAAGAAATTGTGAGAGTGAGGTGACATTTTTGGGTGGACTATCCCCTTAACATTAGGAAAAAAAAGATCATACTCTAAAAGACTTTTTTTGATGTACTGTTCCTTTAAATCTGATCTGCTTTGATCTCAATGCCCATTTGCTTATGTGAAATATCTCCACTAATTCTAACTAACCCTCTAAGCCTGTTTGGTCAGTCAGTTAAACTGTAAGCTGCCTCGGTGCCTTGAGACACACCCGCCTCTATCAGACTTGTGACACTAGAGCTGTACAAAGCACACGTATTCTACATTATTACTACATGCTCATGAAAAAAAAAACTTTCATTAATGCTCCATTTGAGTCTCTATAATGAAAAAGAATTTGCACATGAAACTTTTTTTTTTGCCCATAATGTAGGGTTGTGCATTTGTGTGTTTGACCAAGTATGTACATGTATATGGGTGCAATATGGTTTGCAAATGTATTGTGAAGTAGTCTGTGTACGTGTGCTTGTTGCTCATTGTGTTTTTAACGGTGTGGACAAACTATGTGAGACACTACTGTTCAGGAGGTGGACATTATTCAAATAAAGATCTAACTCACTTAAAATGCTTCGTTTCTGTTCTAGTTTTGTTATATCTTGACTTAATTTATTCAAAATTAAAATACTATTTTAATTAAAAAAATAATCTGTGATAAAAGTAATAAAAGTTTAGTGTGTTTTTTACTTATTTTTAACATTTGTAATGCTATTATTCATTATGGAAGTTTACAGTTAATTCACGAAACAAAATCTTTTTATACACTATGCGCAGTAATGATATTTCCTTTATCCATTCCAAGTCTGTCTGTCTGTCTGTCTGTAAATGGGAAAGACTGGTCAGATTGATGTACAGAATGAAAAAACATTGTTAATCATGCTAAACACGAACAGTCCGAAGGAGACTGTACATAATGTTTTCAGCAGATCTTTGTCCTGCATTAACAGAGCGGTCTGCATGAAAGATGACTTCCTGTTTGTTGCATCATGTACTGTATGTCCTAGGAAACACCAAGCACAGGGTGGACACTCTCATCTGGTCATTTTCTTTGACAGCAGGATATGATAAGCAGGAACACCTGACTTTTCCTCACTACCGGTCACAGAATATTCTGTCCACTGATGAAACATGTTTGCGTAAGAAATCTAGTGATAGACTATTAATTCTAAGTATTAATTTATATGATATACGTTTGTACTGTGAATATTTATTATGTTTAAGGACACATACATGCAGTATATATCTGACAAATTTTACAAGCATATGTTTATATTCATACAATTTCTTTTGTAGCTATAAATAAACATAACATAAATATAAATAAGACAGTAGACACAGATATTTAGTACACACAAAAACCTTTATTTTGCATGCAATTAATCACGATTAATCGATTTTTTTAATTTAACTTTTTATTCTTCAAAACACTACATATAATTATATGCACTACAGTTTAATATTTCGGAAAAGTCTCTTATGCATATCAGACTGCATTATATACATTAGTCAACATTTGAAGTGGATGAAAGAAGTTAGTCCTTAAGACAAGAACACGGTATTGTTTTGGTATGTTTTACGGAAAATCTGAGAACATTTTAAACCACTGGTAACCTATCAGGTCGGGTGATCTCACCACAAGAGCTGTTCGATAACATTTTGCTGGAAGTGATCAGGAAATCTATGAGGCTACAGGGTCCTGCAGATTTATCAGGCATGTTTGCCAGACAACATCTAAGGAGTGTTGGAACAGTGTGTTGTAGACAGATGAGACAGAGTTAGAGTTTCGCTGGCACCAAACCCTGACATGTTTGGCAAAAAATAACAAGCATTGCCTTTGGCCAGCAGCACCATCTGTAAAGCTTGGTGGTGGAAGCATTATAGTTTTGGGCTGCTGTTGCTGCCTGGGGGTCTGGCCAGGCTGCCATCGCTGAGTCAACCCTGAATTCCACACGGAACCAGAAAGTAGCTGAGTGGAATGTGAAACCATCTGTCTAAAAGCCGAGGCTGAACCTCAAGTGGACATAGCAATAACAAGACAATGACCTGAAACACTCAAGAAAAGCCGCAAATGAATAGGTCAAAATAAAGAAATGAAGGGTTATGGAATTACAAAATCAAGCCCCCACGCCAGAAATTCTTCCAAAAAGGCGTTTGTTGAATAAATAGTTAAAAGAACGTTTGCCTTGTTTCGTGCTAAACACCTTCATCAAAATGTCGGAAAAATGTAATCAGTAGGTAGTCTGATGCACCAATGAGAGGCGTGTTATGTGGGGAAAAAAAATAAAAATCTTGACTGAAACCAAAAAAAATAATAATAATAATAGAAATAAAAGTCTGGTTTCACAGACAAGGCTTAGGTCTAGTCCTATGTGTAAATCTGAGCTGGTTTTTAAAAAACTTGCACTAACTTAAACAATGCCTTAGGGTTTTTAGGGTTTTAGGGTTGTTCAAAAGTATGTAACCTGACCTTGAGTCCTTCCCACATTGAATTGAACCATGAGGGAAAAGGAAGATTTCCCCGATTTGAAAGACATCCGGCGCTCTAGATAAATCCTCAGGAAGAGCAATGCTTCATCACAGCTGGTTAGGGACTCACATGTTGTGTACAGTATGTATGAAAGAGTGACTGGGTTGTCACATATAGACAAAGAAAGATATAAAAGAAACTGATTTTTAGTTTGACAGAACTGTATATGGTTTTCAAGATAAGGATATCGGAGAGGAGGACATACTGTACAGAAATGTCAGAACTTGTTATCAAATACATGCTTCATTAATAATGCTGATAAAATCAACCCCCGGCTATGGAATGCAGCTGTAAGGAGAATCTTAACGCAGATAGTGAAAGATATAATAAAGATGAGATAATACAGCTCTAACTTCTGTTCCCAATTATTCTACATTATGCAAACGGTTCCGTGTCTTATTGGCAACCAAACACATTTTGATCTGTCAAGTCAAATTATCACATTTTAAAGCGTGTTTTACACCAGAGAGAAAAATAAGAGAACAAGGGAAAACATTCTTGTGCATGTTTCTGCAGGGTCATCGGGTGTAAAACTAGAATCCTTTTATGAGTATGTAGAAATATGAACAATATCAGTTATTAAAGGCAATGTCTGATTTTCTATCTATCTATCTATCTATATATATATATATATATATATATATATATATATATATATATATATATATAGTATTTGTCAAAAAACATGTTGCATTAAAAAAATCCAGATGAAGCACACTATTTTACACTAATTTGCAGATTGACACGTTCTATAGTTTGGGACCAAATGTTGGTTAATAGATGCTGATAAAACCTATTTCAGTAAAATAGGTTAATTTTAATAGGTTAATAGGTTAAATTAATAATTTTCACTGATGTAATGACACATTAAAGAATATTCTTAGAAAGTGCAGCTCACATTCCCTTTTGCTGAAGCTGAAAGACTGTCACGGTGTCAAAGGTTAGGTTTTTGTACTCACAAAGCTCACATCACATTGCTAATTGTTTGAGACGTGGAGAGCCCTTGCTTGACAGAGCTAAAGATGAGCTGGCTGACAGAAATGCAGAGGAGAGCTGAACCCGGGCCACGAGCCTCACGAGTGTGTTTACTCAGCTCTCAGACCTGAAGACACTCTCAAGTATGTGAAGAGAATGCCTCTAGTATGCGGCAAACATTATTAACGCCTCTGTGCTGAGCTGTATACTATTTGTTTAGTATAAGTAGCACAAAAGCATGTATGTGCAGCTGTGTGCATCGACACAGTACATATAGAGCGTTTATGGAGATGATCTATTTGATGATGATGGTTTGTTTTGGTTTGGTTTGAATTTTAAAAAAGGTTTGCATCATAAAAATGGTGTCACTCAAGTAATTGAGTCTGTGAGTGTTTGTCTCCCTAATGCACAACTATGAGTGAGTTGCACATGTAATGCCGTGATTAAAATGTAAATTTGAACTTTCTCAAAAAAAGATTGTATTATATAAATATGCATAGGTATATCTATCATCAAAATATTTAGAACAATGAGATCAGATCGTCAATCATTTCAAGCTTGACCAAAGCGACAGTTGGGTGTGGCCGGTACAAGACTGAGCCAGAGGGTGTTTATCCAGTATAGGTCCCAGGCTAACATAAGGGCCATGAGAATTCAGCTAAAATCTGAAGATTTCTTGCAAAATACACAGATGTGAGAGCAAGGTAAAACAAGGGTAAACGCTGGCGGTGGAGATGGACGAGAATGGAGGAATTTGATCAATGTTTGAATCTCAATCGTTGCATAGTCTCAAGCATAGTCTATTAGCTTAGTTGGATCTGATGGTCATTCCAGAGCACACAGTTATAAGTAACTCCAAAATAGCTCCTTTCCATATAAAGTTACTTGTGTACGTGCAGTTATTGAAATATCTGTGGCTGCATATATACTTCTTCAGTGTTCTCAGTGTTTTCCAAGTGTTTAGCAGTAAAAACAGGATGCAGTAGGAAATCTATCTCTGTGGAGTGGGTCGAGCAATATCCTATGGGTAAGAGCAGAGGGATCCTTGTTCCAGCCATGGCCAAGTTTTGAACTTCACTTCCTAGCACGGGTGGAAGGACACACACAATGGACACTGTCCTGTATGTCTTGGACAAATGTATAACCCAACCCACTCATGCCGTGATAGTCAGAATAGGTCCATTCATATTATTTATCACAGAGGTCTAGTTTGTTTTGAGGCATTTCTAGCTTCCTGTAGGTGATGATTATCACACATGATAGCTTGTGTCCTCAGTAAGGAATTGCTTGACTCTGTTGTTGTAAAGCCTACGTAGCAGTGTTTTTCATCATATTTATGTCCTGTAGCCTGAACATTTCTGTTGTTGCAGTTTGTTTGTTTTTAGATATTTAAATCACCCTAAGTAACAACATTATGCACTATTAATTAAAAATTACATTTTTACGTTTTAACTTTATTATATATATTTCCTTGATTCCCATTTCCTGATTCTGTTTGTTAAGGTATTGCTGTGGTTGCTTGGGTGTTCTGAGTAGTTACATACTAGCCCGATCAGATCAGTGGTCTCTGATTTTCCTGTATTCAGATTTTTTTGTTCTCAAGCCAAAACGGCCTGATCATTTAGAAAAGTAAAAGAGCTTCTGTGCACGTGTCATATTTGATCTGTTTAAAGCTATGAACTGTACCTGGCACAGCTATACCCATCACTAACCGCATGTCAGTATGAGTGAATATCTGTTTTAGCAAAACGCCGTCTTCCTTCTACAGCCAACTGTAAAACACCGGTGATGCACAAAGCCTTTCTTCCATGAAATGTCAAAGAGGAATTCTACTAGAAGTGCCATTTTATTGCTGCGCTCACACAGAGATGTAATGCGCTGAAAGACTGACCTTTGAAATTGAGGGGGGCATGTGGAGGATGGAACGAAGATGATCGTGCAAAGTCCTGTGTGTTTGGCAAAGTCTATCGTGTGATTTTTCGTTGGCAGATTTACAGCTTGAAAACTGATAAACGCATGAGGATAGATGAAGAAAAATACTAAAATGTGTATTTTGAGAAAAGTTTTTAGGTCTGAGAGAGAGGCGAAATAATTACAAACCATTGTATGCTGTGCTCTGAGTACTCAGTTTCCAGGGTCACTGTAACAGCATGTTACCTCTAAAAGCCAATAACAAGATACATAACAGTTCAGTTGTTGTGCAGTCAAAAACATATCGAAATTGCTTTCTTATCTATCATATTTTATTTAAAGCAAGTAATGCATTTGGGTTGCGATTAGTGATCATCCTGTTCCAAAATGGAGTGCTCTCGTTGGGGTTTGTTTAGATCTTTGAGAGTATCATCTCATGAGGAATTTTTCCAAACTCAGCTGAAAGAACTCCCAGCTGTGCTCTCTTGGAGTCCAGGAGCCCTGCCCCGTATCAGAGAGTTTCAAGACACTGATTTGTGTGTTTGGACATGTTTTAAGTATATGTGAATTTTAAAGCAATAGTTCTCTCAAAAATGTTAATTAGTTTATTAGTTACTCACCCTCATGTCACTCCAAAACAAATGTGCCAGATTATTTTATCTAGAACACACACACACACACACACACACACACACACTACCTACGCAAAAAGAGTAAATAATAACAGAATCTTCCTTTCAAGCAAAGATTCCCTTCTTTTACAGTTGTCTATAATTTTTGTTTTGAAACATATTTGTTATGATAATGTTTTATGATTTTTTGTAAGCATACAAACCGGAACTAATATACATCAAAGCGAGTAGCTTGGAAATGAAAGTATCTGTAGATGTTTATTGTAGTTTTCCTCTCATTGTCACTAAGTTAACCAACCCTGAACAGCCATATGATATGATAATCTAAGAAATTCAGGGTGGCATGCTGGCTACTGACTCTAGTCCAACATTGGCATTTACAACAAAGCACTCTTATGGAGTTGTTTACCAGTCTCCTCTCCTCTTGAATTCAACTGACAGCGATAGCATTTTTCTGCACAGTTCCCATCTTTGTTGCTTGTTCCATATAAATCAAAGCAAAATGGGGGCAGAGAAAGGATTTTTTGTTGTTGTAGTTTATTTTGCAGTGGTAACATTTAGTGTTCAAGAAAATGAGGAGATATTTCAAAAGAGACAAACCACTTACCACATCATTTTGCTCTCAGGACTGATCAGAGCAGTGTGCCTTGACACGTATATTCTCACTTGTCGTAGTAATTATTTGTTAGTAATTGAAAAATAAAATATTCAAATGTTATTTTATGTATAAACTGAAATAAAAATAAAAGAAAAGAAGTGTAAAAAATAACATAAAATCACAAAAATTCATAAAAATCATAAAATTATATATATATATATATATATATATATATATATATATATTTTTTTTTTTTTTTTTTTCAATGTGTAATTGATGATGTAATAGGTACACTAAAAGAATGTATTTTATATTATTACTTTAGAGTTTCCTTTCTTTTATATCCATTTCTATATCTGCTACTCTTGTAGCAATATATTTATTTATTTAAAGTGGATTTTTCTGGAATACCATTTATATTGAGTTGCTTTCTCTATAAATGGATGATAAGTTTAGGTCTAGTTCAGGCTCTTGATAAGACAGAGTCTGGTCTGTTTCTCCATGGCTGTGTAGGGTTCTTCTGGGTTTGCAGTGATAACAATGTGATGAAAGGTGCATCTTAAGTGTAAGAAAATGGCGTTCCTAAGACAGCACATACATGATTTCTGATGCAGCAGATATTCACGTGAAGTTAGATAAGAGGAAAGAGTTGGAGGAAAGTCAAAAATACAGACATAGAATCCTTTATGATGTCACGCCTTCCTGTTTTCTAGGCTTTTTGATTAGCGCAATTCACAGTAAGAAGAAAAATTATCTATAGTGCACGATAGGATATGTGTAGTTTACTAAGTAGCCTGTTCTTATCAAGCGGTGAAAACCAGCGTGTTACCTGCTAGTTTGACACTGTTGACGGGAGAATGTGTAAGAGTTGGGCAGATTTGTCAGAAAAATCTACGATCATGAAAGCTTGATTCACAAGCAATTTTGTGAGTAAAATTATTTAGCCAAATAAAGCAGTACAATGTGTTCTTAACTCAAATTGAGAGAGTTTAGCCCCTGCTCTTTTGTGAAGAAATATGTCAGCTGCTCACAACAAGAGATCTGAGGAGGTGAAGGATCTTTGCATGCCTGTGGCGCTGCTTAGTGGCTCGTACATATTAAACCGCCTCTTACATTGGCTCCGTGATTGGAAGCCAGTGAAGCTACTTATTTTATTGCTGTAAGATATCCTGACATCTGGTTTTGATGGTGAGCAGGCTGCTCATTTGTGAGTAAGATCAAAAGAGTTGCCCAGCGCTTTTATTTATTTTTCAAGGTCTTCTAAACCATTAATTATCAGAGAGGTTCTTTACCAAAAAGTCAAATATTTCTGTGTGGCACAGCAGTGCCCTCAATATTCAAAGATCAAAGCTTAATAATGAGTCAAAATGTAGAGCTTTAAGCTGCATGGACTCAGGATAGAAAGTGCAGTTTGATTTGATTCCATCATTATTTGAGCACATAGGAGTGAGAGTATCACATTATCTGTAATTCATACTTATTTTAGTCATTATTAAATTATATATTATTTTAAAGTAATGTGTGTGTGTGTGTGTGTGTGTGTTCAATATATATCAATATTGTGTTATCTTCATATTCACATCTATTCAATATTACTGGAATGGAAAGTATATATTTTAAGGGTTAGTTCTATAGAAATAATAATGTGCAAAGTATTTGATTTCTTTACTTTCTGTGTGTATTTGAAGCAATTGGTACACCACAGGAAGTTAGAAGTAAGCCATTATAGTATTTAGTAATATATGTGGAATATGTGCTAAGAAATTATTGGTACTTTGAGTAATTAAACAAGCTGAAAGTGAAAAATAATGATGTTCTACCAACCTTACTTCCTCTGTGGTTCTGTGGTTTGGAGCTTTGGTGGTTCTAAGATCTTGCTTTGCAAGTGCTTCACACCTGCCTCTGGCATGGAGCTAAAGATGACAAGCCCCAACATTAATCTATCTAACTTTTATCTATCTATATTCATTGATATATCTGGCTTACTGTAAGAAAAAGATCTACGTGGTCATGAAGGGCTTTTAATATATATAGTGTAAATCTACATTTTAAATCTGGGGTTCTGAAGTTACTACAGGAAAATCCATTTAGAAACTGGTAAATTAAAATTATTATCTCTCACAAGAAATAAATATATTAATATTTGCTCTTTGCCTTGTGTATAGATATTTTGAAGGTACTTTAGCTTAAGGTGTGTATAAGATTGATTTTGACACTTTCTTATAATTACGACATGACAGCACGTCATGAAGTATGGCTGGAGGTTTTACGATTTTATGACACACCATTATGTGTATGATCTGGCTAGCTTGTCATTTTTAATAAAAGATGATATTATTTGTGGATGTCTTTACATGGCCAGGAAGGGTAGAGGTAGGCAGAAGCAGGTTGGGTGGTTAGGCTGTGTTAATTGAAAATGATATAGCTGGAGTGAATGATACTTAATGAGAGTTCATAAAATATATATAAACCTCCTTGACTCTCTGTGAGTTATTAACAAGATATTCTGAAGTTTGTTCTAACCTATTCCTAGTATCCTAATAAATGAAATCTAATGGGGTTTCAGCATGTACTCTGTAATAAGAAATCAAAATCAAAATCATAATAGGCTTTGGAATGACATACTCCTTTGAGTAAATCCCTGCAGGCCAAGAGGACAAATGAAGACTAAAAGTTGCATCAAGAACGCTTAAGAACAGGATGTAATGATTCCTTAATATATTATTTTACATTGCTGTAGCTGGGCATTAATCATATGGGACTAATTAGGAGTCACAATATATCCTGGAAGTGAAAAACTTGCAAAGGCTTGTGTATTAGAAACACACAAATTATATCTAGTAAATTTCATGGTATTTATTTTGTACTTTTAGATTTTATAGAGAGAATCTCGTTTGTTTGGGAAAATGGAAAGTGGTATTGATGTTGTAATATCTGATTTTTATAGTCGCACGTAAAGCAGGTTTGAGGTTGCCGCGTGGGCCGTGGGTATAGAGGAATACCGACATGCAGTCAAAATATGGGATAAGGGAAAAACAGAAGGTATGAAAGGAAATAATTTAATAAGAAACTAGGAATTCCTGCAAGAAAAAAGCAAATGCAATTTACAAGTAGCTACTTTTATGATGTCTGGGTGATTGAATTGATATTATTTTATGATAATGAAATGCGATATGCATTATTTATGTGGTGGCGCAACTCTGTGAGGCGCTGATATTACATTCAAGTGCCCCGGATCTGTGATCAAAAGTACATCTGTTAACCACACAGCACTTCTTTCACTCCTCTACCACTCCCACAGAGCCCTGTGACTCCATGCCCCACCTTGCACTTGCAGTAAAGGACTTTCTGGTACTGCACTGCACTCTGAGAAGATGCAATTTGACAATGCTGGTGCAGGAGCACTGCATGGAGGGTCCCAGAGGTTCATGACTGTGAATGTGAAGATGTTTTCTGTGGAATTTGGATGGGAAAAATAAGAAATTGGAAGAGGCATACACTTAAAATCCACTACATTTCCAGTTACCTGTGGCTAGCTATTTAGAGTGAACCACAGAATTGGGAAGGGGGTACATAGAAAGTGCTACTTCCTGCAGGCCATATGATGTTTTTCCCAGTGTGATACTCGCCCGATTGAGCTTCATATTGATCATGCTGATTGGAAAGTATGGAAGCTCATCTTCTTTATGTGCTGCACTGTGATCAGTGAGGTGGATCAACTCTGAGGCACATCTTGATTACTAATCAATATGAAGCTCCTTTCCACTTTTCAAGGCCTCTGCCTTGTGTTTCTTTTTATTTGCTGCTCACTGGTCAGAGTGAATGTGACGTTTTTGACTCTTGGAGAATGCAGAATAAGATGCATCAGATGTATATTTGGCTACTTCCTTAACTCAATCTTTTCTGGTTTCCTAGAAATAAATGAGGGCCCAGATAAGTGCTGGCTTTCTTTTCCCAATGAAATCACTCAATAGGTTGAGAGTTACTACTACACATCTGAATGCCATAGAGGCGGTATCATGTAAGTATTTGGTCGCACTGGTCCCAACTAGTATGGAACTGTGAATTGATTATGTGGAAATCGTGAATCATTCTAAATTTATCATCACCAAAGCCTGGAAGAGATCTGCGCCGATACGCCAGAGAGATACCCAGAGGGACTGATGAATCTATGGATAATCACCATGAAGGATTTCTAGATAGTCTGGGGACAGCTGTAATAAGATTGAATCATCTTCTTCCATTTAAATTTACTGAAAACAAAAAAATAAAATTCAAAACTGATTTTGGTTGATTTTATTTAAAAGTAATAATATGCATCTGATGCATTGCCGTTGATCAAATTAAAAAGATCGTATATATATTCCAGATATATTCAAAGTGTGAACTGTAATCTAATATTATGTAATCTTTGATTTTATTTCATGCAAAATAGATTATGTAGGAAAGATACTGATTCTTGCCAATGCTGTACTTTTTAAGAAAAAATATAAATAAAAATGAGCAACAGGCTATAATAAATCGAATTTAAAGAAATCAACATTTATTAATGTATCGAAATGTGCTAGAAGTGCCATGAATACTGATATGGTTTGAGCTTAGTTATAGTGTAAAATGGTACTTAGAGATTTAGTTTCTTGAGTTATTTAAATATTATTATATAATGTGAAAAAGTATTTAATTTCTTTTATTGATTTGGTTATTACATGGAAATACTTTTATTTTGTACTTATTGTACAAAAATTCACACATCTGCTGAACTTCTACAGGAGAATACTGGTCACTATAAAAACTTGCCACAGACTTGCTGTTTTTGCCTCTGATAATGCCCCAGAGTGCATCTTATGATAGGAGAAGCTGGCCCCGGTGGTAGAATTCTCCATCTCCTTTATGAGTAAGACAAAGATATATGTGTTTTTTTCTTATTGTCTTGTATTAAGCTTATTATTACTTTCTATATAATGTTGAGATATGGTAGTCCTAACAATTGACTGGTGCAAATCAGTTAAAGCATTTCTCTGTGGAGCCATTAAGCTGTACTGTAAATTCATAATTAAGGCTATTTAAAATTTATTTTTTAATTTTCATATTATATGATATTATATTATATTATATTATAGGATAACATGTGTGGCTAAAATACAATGTGAGTATGTGTGTGTGATGGGGGATAATTTACTTTTGTCTAAATTGGGCTAAGACATTTAATTGATTCGGACTAAAATAAATTCAAATATGAGTCTTCCTTCATGATTGGCACTCTCTGAGGCTGATGCTTGCATTCGTGGTGTTGATTGTTACTTACTGTGGACCTGTAATATATTTTTCTGCTTTATATTCTAGGGACTTATTATGCTCTTATTATGTATATTTGTTACTGTATAAATTTTTATATCTTATTAATATTTTTCAGTAGTAATTACTTACTTACATTTGTCTCTTGAGTATTTTTTTTCTTTTCTACATTACTATGTGTTCTTTCCTGTTTAAGAGGCATGTGCGATTGTTTAATATTACATATTGTCTGTTTTATTTTGCTGATTTTTTATGCAGTTCTTTGTATTGTTTTGCCTTCATAACATTTTTTTCTATTTAATCTCTGCCTACTCTCTGTGTACTCCCATTATCTGGTTTAAAATGCCTATTTCTCAGTATTTCCTCTCTATATTTCTGCCTGAATTCACTATATCCTCTACACATGTACGCTTTTATCTATAAATTGATTTGATTAGTTGTCTGCCTTCTTCTCTTTTTATGTAGCCTCTTCTGTATTGGATTATATTTCTTTCTGTTCTCTATGCTGATGAACTGGAAAGTTATTTTCGCTTTCTTCTCACTGTGAATACTCATCTTCTTTTCTTCACTAAATAGACGACTTCTCTCTTCATTTCCAGAAGTTCTCTCTCCTTCTTATAGATTGGAGTCCAAAAGTAAAATACGTTTAGTCTCTGAGTATTTGATTCCCAAGAGCAGGGTATTAGAGACTTCTGCCAGTTGCTCTTTCTGGATCGCTAGAGGTCGCCATTTTACTGGGCGTAAGTATAATGCAAAATGTTGACCCATTAGGAAAGCCATGAGAGGGACTTCAAACTTCTATGTCCGGGAAATAATTTCTGCAATTTCTACATACAATCACATAAGCACTCAAATGAAACTAAAAAGGGCTAGTAAGAAAGTACTGTCATCTCTCTGTAGTACTGGGTTGTGGCTAACATTAGCCTGTAAATGCATTTTAATACAAATATTTGTATGAATTTATTTTAGTATATCTTGATTACTTTTATATACTATATTCAATATATATTACTATTTTTTATACATATGTCCTCATCTCTCTCTTCTGTTTAAAATGTGTAGCTTATATTCTGTGCAAAGAGCCTTAAAACTATGAGGAGAACATTATACAAAAGGAAGTTTTGACATTTTTATAAACACAATGTGGTTTTTTCCTTTCTGTGGCTTGGGTAGTAGAAACAGGCCCATTTATACAAATCTATACTACCTCAGTGAGAAGATTGCAGATGATGTGCCGAGCTAGCTTACAACACAAGATACAACTGGCCTTTTTTATACATGCTGTAGGAAAGGCTCTACAAACTTATGGATTTACTAAAAGGCACACCAAGATTGCCCTATGAAATGGCCTCAAAGTAATTTCGTAAGTATGTTTTTGTATCACCATGTAATCTGGAGTAACTAGCAACGCCTACTTTAAATTGTAATTTGTGGGAATAACCAGGCTAATCATAGTTCAGGTACTGAGGTGAAGCCCATATGAGATGCCACCTGCAAAGTGGTCGCTTTAAAAATAAATACAAATAAAAAATTAATGCTTTATCAAATTTATCTTACTGGGTTTCAGTTGTAAATGAGCATCCCTGTTCTCTAAATTGAATGCATCAGCTGGTCAATACGCAAACAGAGCAGCTCCAATCTGTCCCTTAAATGATGTGCCGTATCACATTCCTAAATCCTCGTTATCTCCTTCTGATTTCTTACTGGTGGCCGATGTCACTGCATTGAAGTAAGAATCTATTTATATAAAAGCTGTGCTATATTACACTAAACTGCTGACTACTTCTGCTGTTGTTTTTATACTTTGGAAATAAACTTGATCTCTTTTATCTAATTTACGTGCATCTCCACGTGCTAATATACATTTTTCTCAAGCAGCTGATATTTACTTATCTTTTCAGGGTCTGACATGGTTCAAGGGGTGATTTTGACTTCCATATGTAACGCTTTAAAATGATCTCATTTGATTTTTAAGTAGTTTGTTCATTGGGAGCTATGGATGTCCGCCTGATTTTCTATATCTATATGAGCTCGCATGAGAGTTTTTGAAACTAAACACTCTCTTCTGGTGTTTATTTGTTTTAAAATTGTCTAAAATACATATGGCTCATACACACAGCTGGTTTAGCCCCAATCTTAGAAAGAAATGTATCATCCGATCTGTGTAGAATAGTAGCCATGTAAGCAGCCTGTAATATGAGAATCTCAGTAGGAATCATCTATGCATTTATATGCATTTTATTTTATTTGATTAGTGGCATTTCTTTCTTTAAATGGTAATTAGGAATATATGTACTGTAAATTGGAAAAGCATATATTAGTATACTTTCTAAGATTATTTTCTAATCATATATTTTAAGTTTCTATATCAATAAAAGTTAGGTTTAAGGAGAAAGACATTTTGCCATACAGCTAATGTGCTGGATTAAAATGAAGAAGGTTATATTATAAGAGCGCCTGCTATTTTATATTATTTTTTAAATTCCTCTATGTTCCGGAAGTTACCTGTTGTCAGAGAATGAATTTAGCATTTTTTATTAGTCTCTTCTGTTTTAAAATAACCTATATTAAAATTCAGCATAATAATAATTACAATTGATATACTGACTTAAAAAAAGTTTCATTTGAAAATTTTAATTTATTAAAAGTGTGTAAATCTTGGTATATTGAAATCTGTAAATTGGTATTTTTCTACACTTATTTTTACAGTTACTTATAAGATATTATTCTAATTCTCACCTATATGATATATATTTTCTTTTATCTGTAGGTCTTATTAAAGCACAGGTTTAGAAAGTGTCTTTATCTCTGGGTAGAGATTGTGTGCTGGCTCTGAGGGAAATAATACTGCCTCTGGCTTCCTCTAAGTATTTGGTGGTTTCTTGGATTATGTTTGCTGAGGTGGGTC
>NC_056718.1:19934253-19960529 GCF_018831695.1 Puntigrus tetrazona
TTTGTTATTATTATTATTATTATTATTATAAGTTATTATTATTAAACCACTTTTTTTGGGCATAGACTCATTCTCCAACTCCCACGGAGTTAATAAGTTGAGTTTTACAGTTTTTGAATCCATTCAGCTAATGTTCAGGTCTGGCGATAACACTTTTAGCATAGCTTAGCATAGAAAATTTAATCCAATTAGACCAGTAGCATCACGTTTCAATATTTAAAACTTGACTCTTCTGTAGATATATAGTGTACTAAGACCGACAGAAAATGAAAAGTTGCATATAGGATTAGGACCTATACTCCAATTCAAGCGTAATAATCAAGTAAACCTGCTACCGTACCATGGCCGCAGCAGGCGCAGTGATATCATGCAGCACCTGAAAACAGCCAGACCTTCTTGCTTGCACAGGGAGTGTGTCTTGAAAGCTGGGGACTATTTTCCACAGGTGCTTCATGATACCACTGCGCCTGCTGCGACCATGGTACGATTTCGCCAGACCCAGAGATAAGCTGAATAGATTCCAAAACGATAAAACTCATCTTTTTAACTCTGAGTGAGTTGGAGAATGAGCCTATTTCCAAACAATGTTCCTTTAAGTTATGTTCTTGGGATTGAGGATTCTTTGATAAATAAAAATATCAAAAGAACAGCATTTTAAGAATCAGCGTTTAATTCATTTAATGCATTCTTGCTAAAAACAGCAAAAACTTTTGGACAGTAGTCTAAACAGTGTTTATTATATAACATGATTTATTCTGTTAGCAGTACAATATTATTGCATTTCAGAAAGAGAAATAACATTCATTATATTCAGTAAACTTGCTATTAAATATTCTTTGGTCTTGTTCACGTGGAGGTCACGTGCTCCAAGGTCACGGGTAGACGGTATGCAACAGGGAGGCAATCAGCGCCTCGTGTGCTAGCACTCCTACCCTTTCCAGAACAAGAATGGGACAGCTTGATTTTTATTATCCATCTCCCTTTTCATCAAGCAATTGTGGCTCCAGCCGTCAGAGAGAAATTACTCTGATTATTTTCAGCATATGGGGAAATAAGACCCAATTTCCCACCTCAATCTTCGTGATGATTTGAAGTGTAACCAGTCTGTCACACTGGACAGATAGAAATACGCACCAGGCCCTGATTAAGGTCCACCATCAAGAGTTTTTTTTTTTTTTCAAATTATATCAATCTTCATTTATCAAAACTGCAGGAGCTAGGTATTTTTTTTCACGTCCTTAGAGGATGAGGTTATTAAGTGCAAATCGTCAAGTTAACGCTTGCAATTTCTGAGATTTAACAATAGCTCTGCTTTGGATTTCAAGGTTGTATAATCACAACAAGTGTTTTCTCTTAATTGACACAGAGAATCAAAGCTTGGCTCTTGGATGTCTCTTTCAGTCTTAAATCTAACAACTCTGCGAGCCAGGTATTGAACGTAACCTTTGATTTGTGTTTACTTTTCTCTAACGTTATTTATTACGGTAATTGCATGCCTTTAAAAAAATGCTGCAGGTTGATTGAATATGTTGTGAACATCAGTGCATTCCTAGTAAAAAAAACAAAAAACATTTAAAATGCATTTATTTAAATCTTAGTTCAAATCTGTGACTTATTGCTCAAGACTTACTGAAAATTATAATTAAACTTTATTTGGAGTGATACTTATGCACAATGCACATTTCCTAATATTAAGCCTAAAATGTGTTTTAAAAGAATAGTTCACCCAAAAATGAATATTACCCCATATTTTACTCTTCTCGAAGCCATTATAGGTTTATATAACTTTCTTTCAGACCAACCCAGTCTGAGTTTTTTTTAAATTTATCCTGGCTCTTTCAAGCTTTTTAAATGTGGGTGGATATTGGAATTTATTCTGTAAATCGAATAAGAGTTTAAATGTTGTTTATATATGTACACCTAAAATATATTCAAAATACATCAAAATTCACAACTAATAAGGTCAAATAGTTGTAAAAGATGTTGTTTTTAATAATGTTTTATGCTCCTCTCTGATTTGAAGATGTGCATGCATCACTATTAGAAAACCGCGAGTCAAACGAAATGTTCCTTTCCATCCCGACTATTTCAGCATGCAAATTAGCATTTGCCTGTGAACCAACAACATCCACGAAATGACTTGAAAAATTGATGACCTCGGTACAAGCATTACGTCTGAAACACCTCATTAGCTGCTTGCCTCTCGCTAGAGTCTAGACTGTATTTGGGTTATGGAATCCAGACTCGGTTGTGGGGGTGTTTTTTTTTTTTTCTCTTTCTCTATAAAAGGCCCAAATAGCTGTAATTATCTGGAAGAGTCATTAGCTTGGTGTTTATCTGGGTAAAAGTGATGCTTTCGTAAATATATCCGCAATTTATGAGTGATATTTGTGCTGTTCTCTGTTTATGCCACAGGCCTGGTTTCCTGTTTCACTCAACAGAGATAGAAATCAAACATGGAAAGTTCAACCCGTTTGCAGCGGCCCTCTTCCTCTTGCAGGGCCGTCACCGTTATTAATGCCCTCCGATGTAAATGACTGATAGTCTGGAGTTGCGCTGCCCCTGAAGTACGCTTCAACGGGGTATCGGCCACTTAATTCTGCTGCTATGCCACGCTTTTAAGAAGGGAGATAAGCCAAGAGCGGCCAATTTCCTTCCGAGATGGGCGCGCTTTATTGATGGAGTGGACCACGCTAATGTTTTTAGCCTTCTGGGTGTCCATCTGTGAGCATTTTTCCAGTGTCATCACCACTCTGTTTAAGTAGCTCCAATGGCTTCTTCGGGCAAAGGGGAGATAATGCAGGCTATTTATCATGCAGGAATTCAATTTTGAGCCCACCATTCTCCTCATAAAAGAGTTACCAATCCATATATCAACCATTTAGTTGTCTGTTTTCATGAGCGGGAAATCATTTGTATGCATTTTATTTATTTATCGCACAGGTCGGTTGGTCGGTGGGGGATGGGGCACTGCGTTCGCCCGCAGGGAGGAGGAGAAAGATAGTCAAGGCGAACAATTAACTAAGATGGCAATGTCAGAGAGAGAAAGAGGAAGGAGAGTGGAATTCTGGACTGTAGTCTTTTGAATTTCTCTGCGTACCTCAATGCGAATTTGTTTGCTTCAAACATAGGTATTCGGACAGAGATTTGAATTGATTCGTAGTCAGAATATACTGATTGTTGATCTGTTTTGATTGTATTATAACTATTAATGTGATTATTATATACTAATATATAATATTTGAAAAATACACAGCAACAATGGTTGGTTTATTTGAAGCTGAAGTGAAACATACAGCATTGTTCCCATACGGGGGTCCGAAACCCAACTTGAGGACCTTTCCTGATAAGTGAAACTGAAATCAAGTATTTTATTAAATTATTTTTTGCTGTGTGTAACACAGCTCTAAGTGAATGAAACCATCCTGCTGTGTTTTAAATCTGAAAGTGCACCGTGTCAAAAGTTATTGTCAACATGAAACATTAGCATATATCCCCCCTACTTGTTGGTCTTTTTGCGTTGGTCTGAATGAAAATGCAATTTCATTCTTTGCCACTAGGTGCCGCTTCTGGGTCAATTAAAATAGCTGTTTCCCTGGTAACGCTGTACATAAAGCAGTGTCATTGCATGCATGTCAACCTGTTGTTGGGGACTCTCAAAACCAAAATACAAACCTTTCATTATTCATAATAGGGGCACTTTAATGGAGACAGTTTTTTTTAGAATGCACCTCTCAACTAGTGATTACTACTAAACGTCAAGCCGACATGCTGAGGAGGCATATTTGTCGTCACCCCTGGATTATTTTTCCCTGGATCTTGTTTTACTTACCGTTTGCGTTCTAATGAGCTCTGTTGTTAATGTACACTCGGCCCTCCACTGGAGGTGACCTCCAGTCGCCTGGGCTTTATGTTACATGATTAACGAGAGCACGATTCAGCCAGATCAGACAAGTATTCAAAAACAGCTTTTGATGAAAACCCTTTTGATGAAGAGACGATTTTAATAGCGTCCGGTGTTTTATGTGGCTCTCGTGAGGGCTTCAGATCTAGGTACACATGTGCACTTTGCCGCTGCTGGAAGCCTCGGACGTACTCTTGTGCATTTAGAGGACTAGCTAGCTGTGCGCAGCTGTGGTCCAGTCAAGGTCATGCATCTGAGATGTGTTTCATGCATGTCTGACAGTAATTAATTGTGTTGGGCGCAGTGCTGGCCTTCTCTTCCTGTCCTCTCTCAGCTGCCGTTTCCTATAGATTTCAACAGAGCTGGCTGATGTTAGAAAGCCACAGATGTGCTAACTTGCCAATATATTTCGTATTACTTGATAGAGCGTCATGCCGAATTGCATCGATCGCTGTTCGTCTTTCCTGTTTTCCCCACTGTAATGGAATGGCAGATGAGATGATTTACATTTTTAAGGTTATTTTTTTTCATGAACGATTACCATCTATTTTCCTGCCAATAAAATACATCACAGCAGAGGAAGTCTTCATCTAATGACAAACCCCCTAATGTTATTTAAATGACACTGATTAAGGGGAAGTGTGCTTGTTCAACTGTGATTTTCAGCTTTGGTGATACGTTCCACACAATCTGGATTATCAGTAATAAGAAAAAAGTAATAGGTGCAGAATTTCCGGTTAAAAGTACTTACAGCTAACTGGTGAGACTATAACTCATATAAAAAGTGCTCACCATGTGCTTTTTTAGTCTTTTCCCTGGACAAGGAAATTAGATTTTGTTTTGTTTTATTGTTTACGTTTGTTTGTTTTTTCTGTAATCTTGCAATTTCGCTAGAAGACTATTGCACACGTTATTAACTGTGACAGATGGAGCGAAAAGCGATCCTTTATTTCCTACAGAGGAATGTCTGTTGATACCGTTTGACCATTTTGGGTACACCAAGAAGCATCATAATTTCTCATATAATTTATCACAACGATTTGTTTGTGTTTTTGGTTTACTAGAAAGATCCTTCTCATATTCTGCAACTCTTTGAGAAATAGACAACACTGTAGTTTCTAAGGATGCACAATAAATATGTACCTAATTAATATTATTTTTTTATTTTACTTATGCTAGTCACTTTTATTTTAATCATTTGTGGAGACATTGAATTGGAACAACTTAGCTCAAGTTATTTTTTTAACAAGAAAATACAGGGTGTTAGCCGTTGGGGTAAGAAAAAAATATAACACAAGACACGTTCTCTGAGTACAAGTCCTATTATCTTACACCATTTGGCTTTTCAAGTAAATTGATCTTGTTTTAAGGATGGTTTAGATATTTTTACTGGAAAACAAGACAAAATACTGATTTGAAATGATTGTGCAGGGAAACCAGAGAATGTTTTCAAGCAGTTGGAGTATCGGTTTTCTGTACTGACATAAACAGCAAGTCCGGCATATCCCGGAGCCTGTCTCATTTTCAAATTGTCCTCACTTGGCTCTCGGTTTAAAGCTCTGCGTGAGAGAATTAAGGACTGAAATCAATTTGAGCACTGCCATTTCCCCCTCAAGTGGCTTATTAGAACATTACGCCACTGCCTGAGATTATTGATTCCAATCAAATCTGTTAGCTTCATTAGCTGATAGTTTCGCCCGTGCAGGCGGATGAAAGATCGGTGGAAATGGCAGCTGATGTTATGATTTAGTTGCTTCAGATCACATTACGTTTTTACATTTAAATGCCAGTGAGGCTTTGTGTATAGAAATAGTAGCATATTTTCTCAGGCGGGGGTTTTTGAGATAGCGAAGCAAAAGCTTTTTAGATGATTAGGGGTTGGATAGAAAGAGAGCGAGCAGGAGCCAGAGACCTGTGCAATGCATTTAATCTCATAAAGTAATGCGCTGTGCTCACATTCAGCAATCAGCTCATCATGGTGGGCTGAAGTAGCTGACACTGTGACACGTGGAGGTAGAAATCACAGTAGAAATTACTCTGTTCTGATCTTTGCGCATTGCTGGCTCAACAGGAGAAAGCATGGATACACGCTATGCTTTCCTCAGGAGTCGCTAGTACTAGTCTTATCTGGTGAATAAATATGAGTCTTTCTTTCTTGACTGTCGGTATCTTTTCCATGTTGTTGATTGTAGATATTATTAGATATAGCCTAATAGTACTGTGCTGGTACAGTGCCACAGTAGGTGCATTTCCATTACAGATTTCATGCATTTTTTGCATTTATATTAAATTAGTAATGAAACATAACTAGTGATGGTAATACTCAAGATGGTTTGCCGACTTACTTGGCCTACATATCTGGTCTGCTTTGCCAGTTTTGGGTATCAGCTGGTCAGTCTAGAAGTCTAGCTAATCAACCAGCTAAACACTAGCTTGGTCAGGCTATAAAACCAGCTAGTTACTGAGCTATAGTCTTGCATAGCAAGAATCTATGGTAGCGTTCACTGGCCATGACCCACGGTTGAGGCTGTTTGACCGACATGTAAAACAAACAATCACTGTTAGTTTCGTTCAACGCCACATTTTGGGTCGTGGAAATGCCGCCACAATAACAGACACATGCGTCTCTATGTTTGACCCTTTAAACACAACAGCTTACTTGATGGAATTTGGCGTCACAGCATTTTGTTTCCAGGAGGAGCGTTAAAGAACGCAACACCTCGTTGTCGCTTTTATAGTTCTCAGCAATGCAATTATTAGTAGAACTTTCAGCAGTCATTACTCTTGATCCTTTAGAATTCATTAAAAAAAGCCAATTACTTATTATTATTGATGTTGAAAACAGTTGAAAACAGTTCAAAATATTTATTTGAAACTATTTAAAAGTCTTTACTGTCACTTTGGATCACTTTAATGCATCCTTACTGAATACAACTTAAAATATCCATCATAGCTGTAGTTATGGCACCATAAGTGTTAAAGATTTAATTATATTGGTAAAGGTCAAGGGCTCTAACGAAGTGATTAGTTAATGTAAGATAATCATCTTAACTGCAACCACAAGGGAAATGGAATATGTTAGCATGCAGAATGACTAGGTGGAATTACACAACAATTAGCATTTGAGCAATGATTGGCAAGTTTAAAATGCTGCACAGCTGTAATTAAAATGCAACCAAAGCCGATACTCTGGAGTCCTGTTTGTCTTTGGCATCACTTTACTCTCGGATAAGTTTTCTATGTATTACTTTACACCACCTTGTACCTCGGCGAAATGAGAAGGATATATGGGTCCTCTTCTCTAACATTACCTGAAGGAAATTACTTTAGAGGTGAGGAAAGGAATACTGTATTTCTTCATCTTATTTTTTTTCTTCGTCTTATCTTTTATTTATTATTTTTTTTATTGAATTTGGAGGGAATTTCAAGTATACTGATAGCCTTGTGTTGTTTGCACAGAATACAGATAGTCAATGCGTTTCCCAAAAACATGGTGTTGTTTGTTAAATGACACTGTTCACTGTTATTGTGCTTCTTTTTTTTTGGTTCTTTTTTGGCGTTTAAGGGACAAAATTGTGGATCGGCTGGCTGCCTTAATGTTCCATCTGATCGATGACAGGGTCAGATGATTGATGAATCAAGCAATCAGCGACTCTCTCCCGTGGACTCGTGGACGATGCAGGCGATCAATTCCTCTCCCAATGGAGTGATATCATTAAGCCTCAGGAAGTTTCGAAAGCAGCCTCTGCAGGATCCTCCGGCCCAGGCCTAGGAATATATTTGACCTAGGAACAGGCTGTTAACTTTTCCAAAGTCAAGACACAATAGTGATACTTTGCCAGGGCCCCAGGGTACAATATTACTTTTTTGCAATTTTCAAACCCAGGGTCCCAGAGCACTTTTGTGGAAAATGCAACCATTTTCAGGGCTTTTTCATAATTAAAGTCGACAGCCACTTTACTAGGTTTCCCCCCCCCCCGTTTTTTCACTTGTCCTTTTTTTTATTCTCTCTTAGAAAAGGTCAGGGAATCGTCGGAAAAGGTGCCCCTAAATCCCAGGTGTACACAGGGATCAGAGATGAGCCACCATAATCTCCTCTCCTTTATGACAACGGACATTTTTCTGCTTTGATATCAGATAGGTGTTGACCTTTGTATGTCCGTCTATGTCACTTGCAGTCAAAGCTAGTGTCAGAGGTTTCTCGTTCTTCTCATGAACTGAAAAAGGAGCGACAAAATCCATGTTCCAAATCAGCATATTAAAATGATTTTTAAGTGATCATGTGACAACGAAGGCAAAGTTATGATGCTATAAATCGCAAGAATATATTACATTTATATTACAAGTTTTTTGTTTGTTTTTTCTAAATAGATGTAATAATAAATAAATGTAGCTTTGGTGAATATGAGACTTCTTAAAAATCTTACAGAGATAAAAAAAAAAATTCAAAGTAGTAGTTATAAAAAGCCAGTGTTACCTGTTGTTCAGTGGTAATTATTTGCAAAGTTACTACCACTTTCTGAATGACAATTGTCTCTGCACCAACATTTCGCAGTTTTCTCTGTATGCCTAAAGTTAAAATGAACTTTAAGCAGATGCACACACTCAAACTAAAAAAACACATTGACAACCCATCCTGCTCTCATGGCTTATCCAAATATTTATTCTCTCTGGATTGAAATGTAGCAAATTGCAGTTCATGTGTGTGATGCATTCATAATGCTAATGGCTTCCAACATCTTCTTTCAACAGATAAACGTCAACACTGGAAGGAAGTCATTGCTTTAAAAACTGTACAAAACGGATCTATAATCCTCACAAAAAAATGCGGAAATGGAGAAGTTTGCCAGATCTTACATCAACTAGATTTGTAAAAATTTGTATAGTTTGGCACATTTGGTTAAAAACTGTTTCCTAACCCTTTGCTCAGTTTATGGCCTGTTTTGTTCTCATGATCAAAGCGATGCGCTGCACAGTAACGTCTTTTTCTTCTGAAATGCTTCCCTAACAGAAGGGACTTGCTACTCGGTTGACACCCAGATGCCACAACAAAAGACATGATACAAAACCAAGACCTCTCGCTCAGCCTGCCATTCATTCATGTGAGAATCTGGAAAAACAGGGTGACTCATCATCCGCATTCCCATCTTGAAATAAGGCTGATGTTAAGCGTTTGAAGAAATAAGATTAGCATTAAACAAGTGGAAGAACTATCTTATGCCGTATCTAGCTGTCTTTACTAATAAAAAAAGACCAGTCTTTAAATAGGGCACGCACATATATAGGTAGAGCTGCATATACGGATAACATGGACTTGTAAGAATTTGATGAGAAATGTTTGAGTTCAGATCTTGGCACGTTTGAGCACATATCAGAAGTCGAGATTGACACATTTATGAGTCTATTTCTCAGTCTCCGTTTGGTCTCTGGTTTTATCTCTTTTCAGTCTAGTAGAAACCGTTGAGATCCTATATAAGAAGTGCTTTATGGGTGTCTGTGTGGAAAGATGGTTTGTCCCCCATCTCTGCTGAATGGAACATGCCATCTCCATCAGCACATGTTCTTCCCCAGAGGGTGCCTGTCACCAGAGAGCATGTGGGCTTGTGGCAACGTGACCTTAGTAATACCCTGGCTGTTGAACATGCCTGCATTTCGCAGGAGATTTACATAAGTATGGCAGAGTCTGATGAATATTCACATCTTTTGCCCCACTGCACTCAATGTCTTGACCCAAATGATCTGCTCTGTGGGTGAATCCAGTAGAACCGAACACATTGCTGTAGTTGTTGTATACAGCTCAAGAGATTGTGATATCTGTTAATTTTCTTGGATATAATAACTGATGTAACAGCTACCCTTTTGGGCTGCATCAATATTTTATTTAGTTTACTGTGTATTTATACACACTACTTTTTAAAAAAATGGCTGTACATTTTTTTAATGTTTTTAAAGAAGCCAATTATGCTCATCAAGCCTGCATTCATTTAATTTAAATTTAATTTAATACATTTTTATGTATACTACATACTATATAATTTTTTTTGTCCAAACAGCGTTACGAAATTTCTTAAAACAACTTTTCAACGTTATAAATGTAGATTCTCACTTAAGTTCTCACTTTTTATCAATTAAATGCATCATTGCAAAATAGAAAAGTAAACATTTTTTTTTAAGAATATAAAATCAGTCAAATCATTTATATATTTATTATATATATTTTAAATAACAAAAAAACATTAGTATTTCAGAGATTAACTAACCATGTATAATTACTGTTATTATTTGTATTATACTGAATAAGTGTACACTAAAAGGGATTAACTGTTTTTGTCCAAACAATTGTATTTTATCATACTATTATATATATTTTTTAATGGCACTACATTTTAGTTGTGTTTGAACACTATTTATTTTAAGGTAAAGTGTTTCAGGTTTTAAACGATAATTTAAGAAAAGTGAAATTAAATTAAAATCTAATTAAACTGTTTACTGAATAAAAAAAAATCCATTTTATGGAGAAAAAAAAGGTATGACGTGTAAAATACTGTCCCAATAATGAATATAATATCACCGTCACATTGAACAAAAAAAGAAATTAATTTCAACCAGGTTGTTGAAAAAAACCCTAAAGAAAAAGACATTATTCTATAAAAGCATTCAGTTTCTGAGAAATTCTTTTGTGTAAGGTTGTTTGTTTTAGTGGAATCCACTAATATTTGATTAGCGATAATAACCCTCCCATCAAGCAGTAGAAATCTGTTTTGTTATTGTTGACCAACCGAAGTGAGAAATTTGTTATTTATTTAGTGATAAAAACCCTGTGATGTATGGCAGATGAGTCAGTCAGCACTGCTGTGTTGTGTTATTATTAGCTAAATATTTTATCTCCACACCTACTCCACAGCCTGTTAATCAGCAAATGTATTTGCACATAATTCTCAAAACACAGCTTTATTTTGCACGAGCACAATGGAAATGCTTCTACTGGTCCTGTGACTGGGAATCTAATGCCTCAGATGAAGGCAAAAGCACAGACGGTGTGCATGTCTTGTATTTGTATCTAATTTTTACACCATCCCCTGAGCTTGGCCTCACGTATTCAAAATCAATAGTTTATTTTAAGCGATGCCAAATAATTCTTTCTCTGCGTACGGAGAAAACGAGCACAAATACAGCGGCCCCAAAATGTATTTGGACACTTAAGCCACATTTAAAAATGTATGAGTGTTATTGTATTAGGTAACAAAATATCAGATTGGAGTTATCGAGCGTATCAGTTCTCCAGATAGCTTTCATGATGGACTTTTGACTCTGCCAATATGAAACATCTTTGTGCTTTTCAAAAGGCGGATGAAGGCATGAAGTTCAACAGGTTCTGGTGTTTGTTACACGGCGACTCCGTGGTCTCTAAAGCCTTCAAAACAGGTTTCTCTGACCTGTAATACTTCCTTTTAAATTCCATGAGCGGATTCCAACTCTTTGTGGCACCAGAGCTTTTAGGCTTTTAAATAACTGGCACAAATGTGAAGAAACTGTCAGTCACCGAAACTTGGTAATTCTGCTATTTACCAGCGGTTCTCTGACAGAATCGCTTAAATGAGACCTGGCACTTTCCCCAAACACACCCAGCGAGAAGTGAAATAAATAAAGCATCGAGCATTTATGAAGCCTGGAAATAAAGATGACGGTTTAAGGTCAGCCAATTAGAGGACTTCTCCACTGAAGTCAACTTACGGTTCCTTTTTTTTTTCTTTTTCTAAACCTCCTAGCTATAGAGGTCACTGTCTGTGGGACGGTTGAGTCATTTCATGCATTCGTGTCATTTATGTAGCATCGCATGCAGTAGATTTTATGTCAAGGATCTATTTTTAATATTGCTTCAGTGGTCGTGCGGTAGGACCTGAAGGATATATGACATTTGGATTGAATTTCCATGCATCTCTAGAGTTCCTACTGTACCCTGACTAGTTCATATTTTACATATTTATTAGTAAAGCCATTGTGGCAGCTCTCACAGTGGGCCTTCTCCGCATGCCGGCAGCTTTCACCCCGCTCAATTGACATTTGAGTTCACTGCTGGGTCTATTCCCGTATCAGTCTCCATCATCTTTCTGGCCTTCGGGCAACAGCTCTTTCGCCAGCCTCATTTATATGCAAACGAATATTAAAATAGATTATCATCATTAACACCGCTGTATCTTGATGAATTTTATTCAGTTGCTCTCCTCCTCCCACCCCTGGAGCCATCCATACTAAGGAAATTAACGTTCGCCACTTGGTTTCTTGAAAACCTCTGGGTGGGAAACGTGAAGCTCTTCTTCACTGGACTGTATTAATGAGGCTTTCAAATATGGGTGTGAAAAGTCTTTAATATTCAGTTTTTGAAGTAATTCATGGCATGAAGTCAATGGCTGCTTTCATATTTGCATACTGCTCAGACTTCATAGTAAGACATGAATTTGAAATCTGTTTTTTAATGTGTCATATTGCTATTATTGGGAGTGATTCATTCATGTTTATCTCTTTTTTTCTAGCATTTTATGGTGACATATCAGTTTGTCCTCTTAAACTCCACCCATTTTTTTTGTTATTTGCTTCTGTCCATTCAATATCTGATGGATAAAATCTCATTTTCACAAATGTATGTCAGAATACTGAAGGAAATTATTACTTATATAAGTGACCCTGGCCCACAGAACCTAGTTGTAACTAGTCACTGGGGTATATTGAACAACAACAGCCAAAAATACATTGTATGGGTCAAAATTATTGATTTTTCTTTTATGCCAAAAATTTTAAATTAAAAAAAGTATTAAGTGAAGATCATGTTCCATGAAGATAATTTGTAAATTTCCTAATGTAAATATATCAAAACTTAATTTTTGATCAGTAATATGCATTGCCAATTTGGACAACTTTAAAGGTAATTTTCTCAATATTTAGATTTTTTTTTCACCCTCAGATTACAAATGTTTTAAATAGTTGTATCTCTGCCAAGTATAACAAACTATACAGCAATGGAAAGATAAATTATGTATAAATTTAAATAAAAAAAAATATACCCTTATGACTGGTTTTGTGGTCCAATGTCACAAATTGGCTAATATGACCCACAACCCCCCTGAGTTACAGAAGAGGGGGAGATTATGGTGGTTATCTTTTGAATTGATTTTAAAATATTAGATTTCTTTAAATGTGAAAATATTTATTTGTTATTATTACAAAATATGCATGCATTAAGCAATTTTATAGAATAATTTTTTTTCCTCAAAGTACATTTTAGGTGCATACACTTTATTTTTTTACATATATTGGATTTATAGGAATAAAGATTACACGTTTAGTTCAACGTGTGAAATTTACTAAAGTGAAAATTGTTTTTACAATTGCAAATTTGCATGTTCCTATATAGCATTCAGAGAACAGTTCTGAGAAACAGCCTACTCGATGAAAAACAAAATCTAGCGCTGACATTTTTCCGTTGTTTGTCCTGGAGCAAAATCTTCATTTTATGAATTTTAATATTAATGTCCGCCATTTCCTCCACAGTCTCTTTATCTTTGCTCTGTGGGTGTAAAGCACAATTACTTTAGTGGAGTGCTTTTCTTTTGCTGCCGTTCAGACCTTTGTGGGGATTCTGGTCAAAGAGCAAGAGGCCAAGAATATGAAATGGCCCATTGTTGGATGTAGATAATGAACAGCATTTTTCAAGCTTTGCTACACATTCTGACAGCTGCTGCGGAATCCCTCCACTGTATGAACGGCATGCTTAAACACATTATTGTCTCTGTTACAGGCTGGGGCTGACACTAGAACTCATCATCATTGTCTATTACAAAAAAACACGTACTCGTCAAATGTCCAACCTGCGTCATTCATCGTGGATTTCCAAGATTTGTGCGAATGACACATCTGGTGACGAACACATTCAGACAGCTCTATATAAGTAAATAACCTCATGCATTTTCAATAACCTCTTACTGAATGCATGTAAATGTTGGCATTTGTTGCATTGGTTTGGAGGCTCTCTGTGCACTTGATGTGCTTCTATGTTTGCACCATTTCCTTCGATGGCATAATGAAATCCAGGAATTGGAGTTGTCTGTTTATTCCTCCTGAGACAACTAAGTTGACAATCCAAAGCATGATTAAATTTGTGATATTTACATTATATTTTGTTAACCATTAAGATATATGACAGATAGTAAATGCGACCCCTATGCAAACCTTTCCATTTAATATGATGGATGATGAGCTGTTTCTCAAACTCCACCAGATACTTATGCCCATTAAGTCATCATACTTACATACTTTTATCTAGAACCACTGAACTGTGTTGGATTCATCTTGTCTTGTCTTCATGTACACCTCCGCAGGCTGTGCCCTTAGCTAAAGATGAACAAAGGAAGCGCATAATGATGTACATCAACTCAAACTGATGGCTTCCTGTCATTGTAGTCAGGAGTTGAGTAACACAGGTCTTAACTACCATCACCTATTCACTCTTTCACTCTCCAAATGAAGCACTAGCGGTTGGTGATCCTACCTTTCTTCTTGCCTTTTTCCATCATTTTCCTTTTTTACTGCATTTATTGAGAAATAATGTTTTATCTTACTTTTTCTTCCTTCCATCCATCCTTTTGTTCCTTCATACCTTCCTTTATCCAGTTGTTACCCACTTTATTCAGTTATTGTAAAATATTGCCTTTATCCTTTCCATAGATTCCCCTTTTTTAAATTTCATAGATTTGAATTTTTTTCCTCCTATGCATCAAAGAACCCAGGGGAAACACATATTACGCTGGTTTCAACATTGATAATAATAAATAATTTCTTGTTCACCAAATCAGCATATAAGACTATGTAATGATGCTGAAAATTCAGCTTTCCCATCACAGGAATAAATTACATTTTAAAATATATTCAAATAAAAAGCAGTGTGAAATAATGTTTTTTCTTAATTCCTTTCTTTCTAATTTCCTTTCTAATTTCTCCCTCTAACGCAGCTATTAAAAAATGTTTTCTTATCCTTTAGCGTTCCGATTTTAAAGCTGTTATTGTACGATCATTTCATGGTCAGTAATGCATGCTGCGTTTATCAGCTTTGATATGCATACAATCTTAGAAATATTTCATTGATACCGTACGCCCACTTGAATTTTTGCATGAACATGTCCGTTGTACAAAAACACTCAGGGAAAACAGCAGGGGTCCTTGAATGTGTCTCATTGTCAGTACGCATTTAAGATTTCTTCACATTACTATACAAAGGTGGTTTTATATGCTCTTTGATCACTAATAATAATTTATTTACAGTAGTTGACTTTGTTTGAGAATACTCTTTGAGGCGATAAAAAGAAATAGACCTTTGAGAAAAAGCATCGTATTTATTTGCGATCATAAATGTGTCTTTTTCTGTACTTGCGTGCCGTTCGTTCAAGTTATACTTCATCCATATCCACTGTTTATATGTAAATGAGATGCGAGGGAAAAGCAGTTCTCACCACCATTACCGCCTGAAACGAAGACCGCTTGAACATGGTGTTCGTGAAACAGTGTCATGCATTGTCGTGGCTGGCTGGTTGCATAATTTTTGACAGAAGCAGACGCACTTGTGAAAGGACGTCTGGTGCACCGTACAACAATCAAGCACGCGCAGCGTTCGCAAATGCAAATACTTGAATTCCGTACCAACATTAGCAGTTTACACTTACTTTTTATACGTCTCTGCACCTCAAAACCCCCCGTCTGTTTAGTCTGCTCTGACTGAATGTGTCATAGTTTAATTAACCATTCAGTTCTGCTGTTATTTTTGCAGTCTCATCTCTGCAGTGCAACATTAAAATCACTGGCGGCAGCAGCAGATGGAATTGGATTACTGACGGACAATGGAGGCAGGCCAAGATGCGCCTTCCCTCTGCCGTGCTGCATGGGAGCCTTCTTCATTAGCCCGTGCTCATTCTGTAGTTAATGCTCTGTGGCGCTAACACTGGGAAACGCTATAACTCGGCCAGCTTCGTTTGAATGCGCCGTGAAGCTCTCTATTCAACCTGCCCCTGCTGATTGATTAGCTTTTGTCTCTCTGATTAAAGGCTGCTCGTGTCCCTGCGCACCGAAAGAAATATATAAATGGGGGGAAAGGGAGAGAGAAGCGGAGCGGGAAGAGAGGCGAGCGAAAGCACAAGGTTGGGAGAATGAGATTCGGCTTTGTCACAGGGAGAATGAACTTTAATCTCAATCACGGACTGAAAGCGTGCGCTATAGCGGCTAATCGCTAATGGGATGCTTCTGCTGCCAAGTAATAATCATGAAAAAACATTATGTGCACATAAGGAAGGGAAAATATCATTACAGGAATTGGTTATGCTGACCTTTGGATTCGATATTCATTACAGAATCGGTTTAGTGATGCTTTTAGCTTGACACTCTCAGTCCTCATTGTCAATTTACCACAGTTAAGGGGTGCTGTTACCAAAAAGCAAGACAAAAATCCTCTTCGACCATGATATAATGGTAGAGCATATGGTCTCGGGTGGCTTATTGCTTCTATAAAATGATGCCAACTGCAATATGTACAATAAATAATTGTGTGTATTAATATTAATAATCGCACTAAACAATTCTTCTGCCAAGTTATACTGTTCATTATGCTAACTGTAGGCTGTTTACCACTTTAATAGCTTGAAGCAATGTTCTCATAACTCAAACTGACAAAACATGGTGCCAGCAAGGTCAATGGTTTAATTCCCGCACACTGGTATAATGATTAGGCCTGCATGAATGCACTGTAAGTTATAAAAGTGTTTACCAAATTTGTAAATGTAAATTCCAGCAACATGTTGTATTAATTGTAGAGTTGAGCTTGGTCCAATGTGTGCATGTAGGCTACAATCAAGGTCAATATATTTTATAAAAAACTAATTCATTTTATTTTATGCAAAGAGGCATTGATCAAAATACTTTACCTGAAATATATCTATTTTTAGTGTTTGTCAGAAATTATGGATTTGGATTAAAATATGAAATATGATTTGTGTGCATATGAAAAATCTTCTATTATAAGCGAGCTCGGTCCACATCTACATTTGAAATAAAGAACTTCAGCGCGTAAAAGACTCGACTTGTGCTCTGCTCTCACAAGACCGAATGCATAGATAGGATAGGATACCTTCTCAATCTTATTCATTTACTTAAGACAAAACCAACTGTGATTCTCAGGATATTCTCTGGGGCGGCAGTTTTGACGTAATTTTCTTTGTATTCGTTCAACCGAAGATCAACAACAAACTACGAAAAATAACTTTGGATGTCACTGTGAGCACTCAGCCTTTAAGCCGCCTCTGTAGCATGAAAGTATCAATACATTTTTGTGACGATGCAACACTGACATGATTAGAGAGGTGACAATTCTGTCAACTGTCCTGAATTGCGAGCAAAAGTCTTGGATCAGTGTATTGCAGACGAGATGCGCTGATGTGAAACCGCTTTGAGAGAGTGAAAGAAAGAAGACACCGTACTGAATCACTCAAGCTTTTTTCAAACGACTGATTTAATCTGCTAGATTGTGTGGGTTTATTAACTCATATAACCTACTAGGCCTACATGCTTTATTGAATATGTTTGCAGGAATGTCCCTCATTATAAACTTGAAAGCTGCAGGGATGAGTACAACTACGTACACACATCCCCCACCGAAATTCTGGACATGATTAGATAACTCTGTTACAGAGATTTGTGAAATAAAATTCTTTTTTCCCCCCAAACATTTCTCCCAGAGCTGGAAATTGCTGCTTTAAAATGTCATGGCTTTTCCAAGTTTTTCATGTACAAACCCTAATAAGAAGGAACAATTGTACGCTGGTAATCATTTAAACTGATGAACCAGTGCGATTGCGTGCGTGCTCCGTTAATTACATGCCCGATCCATCACCCCGCTTTGTTCTGGGACCGCAAAATTTACAAACTTAACAAAATTTTGAAACGACTGGAGTTATGGCAGTTAAGAATTCAATTTTGCCATTACAGGAATTATCCTACATTTTAAAATACATTAAATAGAAAACAGTCATTTGAAAAGGATTTCATAATGTTACTGGTTCTTACAGCCATGGTAAAATTTTAAAATTCTTTAAAAGGTTAAAATTCTTAAAGTAATCTTACCAACTTATTCAGTGGCTTTGAAGATTTTTTATTTTATAAATACATACTCGTGCATACCATTCTGAAGTACTGAATGTTCTTTGTTGTCATCGAGTAGTCAGTGCCTTCAAAGTTCTTCTTCTAAGGCCTTTCCACTTCCACTTCCAAATCCCGATCTTTGATTTTTAATGAGAGGATGTTCCTCTCATATTTATAGATCTAATTACTCATGTGCAAAAATGACTTGATAAATCTGTCATTCCGAGCACAGCTGCCCCACAATGCTGTTTACATTACTATTTATATAAACGGGAGGCCCAGGGGCCACATTAATGATGATCTGGCCCCCCACCTCAAACAAGAGCCTGCAGCCTCTTCATAAACCTCCCCCCTTGGACGTGCATGTTAATGCTAGGGCTCTTTTGGGAATTCTGTCAATAAGCGCAGGTGTCCACAAAAGCCTAAGAGAAGAAAACTGTGAATTTGAGTGCCATTAAGATGTGTTTTAAAGCCATTGTCAACACACCATCGTTCACCAAACAACATAATGTGGCATAATTAGCCATATTTGCATTTTGCAACCTCTTCGCAGGCCGGGCAGATTGTATTTTGCAGTGGCATATGGGCTTTCTTCAACACCATGGCACTGTGGTTTATTACTGGATTTCAGGGGAGGCTGTAGTTCTTCACAAGGTTTTAAAAAAAGCAATGGAACCGCTGAGTTGGGTCAATCAATCGTTTGTGCTTGTGTACGACTATGGGTGAGCAGTTCTTTTGAGAATACAATGTAATGCATGCCTCATCTGACAAGAAAAGCTTTTGATAATGAAGGTGTTATGGATTGATAGTGCTATCATGCTCTCCGGCTCATGTTTACGCTGTTTTAAATGGATAATGGAAAACAATGCATTAAATGAGCACTCCTTTCAAAATTATTGTTTTGTTTGACATTGTGAATTAATATCTTTGGCATTTCAAACGTTTTTACAAGGAACACAGAAGGAGAATGTATGTAAGATTTGTACTGGTAGTTTTTTTCACGCTGGATGAAGTGTGTTGAACTTGAAAACCTGATTGGTGAAGCAATCATTCAGACCAGTCAATTTATTAACTCTTAAAAATTATTTGTTCTTAAGTTTGGCATTGCTACTTTTCCCGTGAATTCTCTTGAACATTTAAAGGAAAGCTAGATAAATTTAATTGAACTTAAAAAGCTATTGCGTGAATTAAAATGTAGCACATGTTTTATTGAAGTGGTACTTTTATTATATTTTGGGTCTTTTCACGCATTGTAATTGCACAGAATAGAGCAACCGGTATAATTAGTTTATGTCTCAGAAATCGTTTTGCAATTGAGGGTGAGTGAATAACAGAATTTTTTATTGTGAACTATTCCTTTAAGAAAACAGATGGTAATGCATTTGTCTTTTCATCATTCTTAGAAATATGGAGGACAGTGAAAATAAACAAGAGCTAGAGCAGGGGGAAATCACATGCCATGATTCATAAAATGCACCGAAACCAGAGTTATTTGGCGCAATTGAATGCTGAATGGGAAGGCAGAATATTATTGCGGTAAAAAAAAAGAAAAAAGTATATGCCACTTGGAAAGGGAGCCATTTTTATTCTGACACAAAACTAATCTCATCTGCACCCTGGAGCTGTGACGATTCTTAATCTAGAGACTTGTGAGAAGTGCGCTGGTGTTGCTTGGTGTTGTCAGTATAATATCTTTCATTATGATCGATGGCATAAGTGTTTGGGACAGGCACGCTTACCAGATGTACGCCAGCAGAAGCTCAAAGGAAACACCCAGACAACAGAATACACGTCCCTTGGGGAGATCATGGGCGGAGAGGGTGACAACCTGGTCAACATTGGGCGAAACTGAACAGGATGCATAGATTAATAGACTCCTGAGCTTTTTTCATTCGTGATAGTATTTTAGCAACTATTGCTCAGTTACAAACAACAGTGTCTCCTGGATTGTCATTAAACCTACAGCGCCATGGTGAAGTATGCTTTCATTTGATTGAGATTGAAATTGCAGTTTAAACTGATTGTGATAATATACAATGACAATGAGTTTGGATCAGTCTGAAAAATCTTTCACCGGTTGAATTACTTTGCACTGATTGTGCTTATTGAATTAATTTCTGATTCACTGAATCACTTTATTTTTATTCATCTGTCATAGCAAGAACTGTTTTGTTCAAGGTTTGTAATACTTAGTATTATTACTCCTCATATGATAGTTTAAGTATGACTCACAAGGCCTCCAGTATTTAGGCTGTATTTATTTGTTGCTTGTTTTTCACGCTTTTTTATTAACATAAACTAGGAGTGTTGATATAATAAATTAATTAACCATGATTTATTTAGTGTTTCCAGAATAGTCAAGATTCTAATTCCATATGAATCATTTTTCTGTAAAATTAATAGAATTATTTAGCTTATTCTTAATTAATTATTAGATCCACTGTTTTAAGATACACGTTTTTATAATTTACGTTTTTTGTTGTTGTAGTTTTTTGGGTGTTTTTAAAGAAGTTAATTTGAATAATTGTCCATTTAATCAATGTTATAACGTGACAAAATCTCAATGAATAGCTAATTTCATGTTTTTCTCAGCAAAAGTTATTTTATTAGATCCATTAGGTGGGCTGTAGTCTTGAATAGGGTCTCCCCTGCTGAAAAACCAGCACTGAATAAGAAACACTTAAATACAGCCTCTTGGTGCGACTCTAAGTCATTTGATATTCATGCTGCTATTGAACCCTCTAACGCCTCGATTGATGTTCACTTGAGTAGATGTTTGAAAATGCAACTGCTGAAAACACGAATGTCATTGTGACCTGTATAGCTTTATTTAACAACCTTCATCCTGAATCTTCGCTCCTAACTTATCCCCCATTACATCACAAGGAAAAGCAAGTGATTCAATGGTGTGATTTTTGTTTGGTTTCCTTCCCAGAGAAGACCTTGAGCATCTGAGGTTGTTAAACACAGCTTCTTGTGAATGCAGCTGGAAACACGGGTGCTATTAGCATTAGTTTTATGAGGCTGGCTGCTTAGGTCCTTTGGGGATGAAGCCGTGACCCTGTCTTGGTCTGCTTTTGGAAGTGCCATAGCTTGTGGTATTGACATCAGTGTCATGTCCAATCAGTGGCTGAGATTGGAGCACCCAGAGCTGCGAGGCTGGACTTGCCAGCTTTAATTTCCAAGTCGTCTCTGGTTTTTGCGAAAGGATGGGGGGTTTGACTCCGGAGAACGGCACGTCTCGGTCCTAATTAATCGCCTGTGTGACAGGGGTATTCCTCTGGCTGCATGTAGAATGTGCTTTCACATGTGGCCTTGAGCTTTGTCGTCTCACTGTGCCTTCCAGCTGACATCAGAGTGCTGTCATAACAGCAACCCCTGAAGCTGGCTTAAAAGGAAATCTGTTTACTCCTTTATGCAAATAAATGCTTACATGTCAATGTATTGTCCTCGTCTTTGCTTTGTAAATCAGTGTCTTTTTTTCTCTGTGTTTGGCTTCTAGATCAGCATTCTGGAGAGACAGATATTTGATTTCCTCGGATACCAGTGGGCTCCGATTCTCACAAACTTCATCCATATCATCACAGTGATCCTAGGCCTCTTTGGGACAGTACAGTTCAGACCGCGATATGTGACCGGGGTGAGTTTCCACATATTTTCATATTCAGGTTGTGACACATTGTCTTTCCCCCCTGCAGTTTATGCTGTCATTTTGTTTTATTAATACCACCTGTATCATAAAAGTGTCTCACTTTGAATCCTTGCCAGGCACAAGGCAACATAACAATAAGCAACATATATAAGCAAAATAAGTTTTTCCTAACCTTTTGCTACCCTGATATGTAACAAGACATTTTGACAGTTGTTTGTTTTCAGTTTTGTTGCATTGGCTAGCCTTGCCCACTGTGGAATTTCTCCATATATACATGTACACATCAGATATAATTGTTTTTAGACATTAACCATGGACTAAACTGTTACAATGTTGCATTTCTCCTCAGTTTGATTTGCTACATTTAAAAAGACCAACATTTGTTAATAAATGTCACATCTCTACTTAACCCACCTTCAAAGCATTCGAGGTGTATGTGACTTTCTTCTTTCATACAAATCCAATTGAAACTACATTGAAAAATGCCCTGTCCAAGCTTGGGTGTTTGCTTTATACACTTTAGAAGATGTTAAATAAAGTATGCACATCAATAATTAAATGTGTTGAATGTAACGACAACAGAAGTCAGCAGAAGTGACAAAAAGTGTTCATTGTGTCTGCAATGTGAACATTCATCTTACAAAAATGCATGGATTTGCTATAGGGGGTCCCCTGGAGCCTTGTGTGGGTCATTTTATTAAGGATATGTGCACTTTATTTTGCATCTTCTGAACTGCAAACACTTGTTTATCCCATAGACTGTAAAAAGCCATCATTGTCCCAATAGGGCTCAAAAAGTGGCAAACTTGGGACTTAAAACTTGAGTCAATCGCAAACACATGCCCTTAGCCCTTTTTTATAGCCTAGCCTAACTGGTCCAATTTTTGTCTGCTGATTGCCATATAAGAGGCTTGTGTTAAAATAGGGTAAATACAATCTAAGCGATTGCTGTGCTCATTTTTAACTAAACAAAGAACTAAAGAACAAAATGTGTCAGAAACAAATGATTCAAAGGACAGTTTTATGCATGATCTCTGTTTGTGTTCAGTCCAACAATCAAGTCATGCCTGATATACGATATTAAGAGAAAACAGTTGCCGTTTACCACATTTAGCATGGATAAGATGAAACTGCTTGTTGAGACAACGTTTCTCTATAGTTGAGTACAACAGACATTTAACAACCTGGTCAGTGTAACAGAGAGATATCAATGTACTGACGGACTGGGTCATTGCTTCAAATCTGACTCGGGCCATGTCACCCAGCTGAGATGAAGCAGATTGCCTTTTTAGTGTTATATGTCCCCTTTGGAATAAACAATGCTCGATTTTTCAGTCTAGAAGCAGTGTCCGGGCCAGAGAGAGATGGGAAGGGAGCCTCCTTCAGAGATAAATTGCTCACAATTGAACATTACTCTTGCTTATATCCGTTTTGGGGATGCTGTCAGGCCAGATAAATTTTTATTCTAATTCAACTTGGCACGTTCCAGTGGTTGGCAAAGGGCCAAATGAGGTTCCACTACATGCCCACATCTTCTGTATCTAATGTCCTGACAACATGTCAGATTTCAAGATGGCAAAATTCCGAGCCTCAACGGTCTGGTGCACTCCGTTTGCAAGCATGAGTTCTTGGGGGAAAGGTTAGGCCAGAACAGCCCTTGCTGAAGAAGCTTTCCTAACCTCCTCCTGCTTGATCAACTCGGAATGCATGCTAGAGATATCAAGCAGAATTATGAGACTTAATTGAAGTCAATCACTCTGTCTAGACCCCCTTCTGCTCTAGCATGCGGAGGAGGCTCATTCTCATACAGCAGTGCATGGAAGGCAGAAGATACTTAAACCATGCTGTAGTTGGAAGACAAGAGTGATGTGTTGATCTTTGGCCCTAGCCTGAGGCGCTCACCCTTTTTTTGCGTATAGAACTTCAAATCTGTGAATAAAGAACAGCTATGTTGCGACTGACACCGCTAAAGAGGATCAACCCTCTCATACAAGGTCAACCTTAATAAATGGCTGCGAAGATGCTCAACTTTGCTAGAGATTATACAGTATCAGTTACCACAGCAATCATTTCATGTCCATGCTAGTTTTAGCTTATAAAACTCCTCTTAAACCACCCTGCAAACCCGCTATGGCCATTCTGGAAAACCAGCTAAACCTAGCCAATCGGCTTGTTTGCACTTAGGATTGAGTAGTAGCATTGCTACAACTAGTAAAGCTTATTAGCTACCTTTCTCAAAATCGAGGTGGTAGTGTTATTAGTTTTTAGGTAATTTAACTTTCATTAGTAAAGCTGTTTTATTGATGTTTATTGAGTAGAGTTGCTGGGTTTTTATTTTTTGAATTCTTTAATTTCGTTTTCTGTGGTATTTTCTGTACCATAGTTCAAATTAAGGAATTGACTATTTAAAAGTTCAAATCTGATTGGTGCACGTCCTTAAAATCGAAATGGTACATTTGTAAAGGAAGGTTGTAGTGTCTTTGCACATGCTCATTTTATCAAAGCTAAGTCCATATTGATCTGCCTATTAGAGCCACTTTTGGGAAGCTGCTCAAAATTCATGTCGCCAACTGCTCATTTTCAAGCGCTAAAGGCCGTGTTTTTCCGCTCAAGACCCATCAGGTAATTCAAATTGATTTTGCATTTCCCCTCGCTCAGTATTTCATTTGCACTCACCTGTCTCACTTTGAATTGGATCAAATAAGTGTTATTTTATCTAAAGATCACTACCTGCCTAACAGACCTCGGAGTTCTCACGTGGCGTACCTCTCACATTTTAATCAGTAAAAACATCCTACGAGCTGCGAATGCTCATGAGCGAATACCCTCGTCTTTTGAACAAATTCATTTAATGTAATGTTGGTTTACCGCATTCCCTAATGATCCGAAACAGGATGAGACCGTGTTTATTTAACCAAAATTTGCTTTAATTTTAAAGACACCCCCTGTGTGCCGGCTGCGATTTTGCTGGGGAATCTGTTTCATTGTTTTATAATCACATCCCGCTATTTCGATAAGCGTTAGCTCATGAACCAGGGAGCGAGCCACCCTCACAAACTCCCACACAGGGTTCCTGCTTCCGCTGCGAAATGCGTCGTCTGCCTGCACCGCTTCTTTGGCAGATTCCAGATTTGTGGAGGCTGAATGTTTTAAGGAACACACATCGGAGAATTAATTACAGAGAAAATCTCCCACTTACGCTTTTACGGGCCAATTAATCACACATATGCAAATGTGTATTTGGTTAGTTGGTTGTTAGGGGGTCTGAGGTTAAAATAGGTCTTTCAAATACCCTCTTCCTGTCTCTTTCACAGTATGCAGTCTGGTTGGTGCTGTGGGTCGCCTGGAACGTCTTTATCATCTGTTTCTATTTGGAAGTGGGTGACCTTTCAAAGGTAACATCTGATTTCATACTACTTTTGCAATGTGTAATCTGTAAGTGTTTTCTGTTTATGCCTAAGCTTTTTAAGAGTGGATTTTTAATAAGAATGTTGCAAATCATCAACTTGCATTAGCTGTAAGGTAAGAGTAAAGAGTTGATCGGAGAGTTTTAAGAAATTAGAGCCAGTTTGCCTAGTCATCCAACAGGTAACTAAACAAAAAGTTGCATACAGAAACATGTGAACAATGTGTGTTCTAAAATCTTCTGAAAATATCAAACATGTTTAATATCCTCCTACTGGGTGGAATAAGTCTGTGGCCATCATTCACAATGCTATTTTAAATTGAATGTGTCCCCGAATTTCTGCAACTAGCATCAACTTATCCAAACTGTAATATCCTGTTCACACCAAGTATGATAACTATAAAGATAATGCTAAAAATATAGTTCTAAAACTTGTTCTCAGTATTAAAGAATAGCAACTATACATTAAAGGCGCAGAGAAACAGTATCGTTGAAATTGCTTAAAGAACATTTTTTTCTAGCTGATGAACAAACATTGACAGCCAATTAGAATCCATCCTGCTATAATGAGCTTGAGAATTTAATGTGGCTGTAGCATGTGCGCTTAGAATAAACAGACGATATTGTTTGCTGGTGAAAATGCTAATATCGTTATCTTTATAGTTTTCTTTATAATTACAGTTCTTGGTATAAATTAAAGTGGGGCAAAAGTTGCATAGCATATTCCAGCCTTCAGCAAACTCATAACAATGCTGTAATGACTGCTCAGAACACCCCAGCAAAAGCATACAAAAAAATGACAACCATTTAGAAGACCTTAGCAACTACATATGTAGCAACGCAATAGAAACCTCTCAAAACTCACCAGCCATATTATAGATACACAATAACAACCATTCAGAACAATAGCAATGCAGTGGTAACCACTCAGAACACCTTAGCAACCGCATATGTGGCAACGCAGTGACACCCATTCACAACACCCTGGGAACCCTAAACACAAAGAAACAATAATAACCATTCAAAACACCCCAGCAACCACATGGCAACACTATGACAATCATTCAGAACAACCCAACAACCGCATAGCAACACAATAACAATTATTTAGAACACTCCAACAACTAGATAAAACA
>NC_056718.1:19960556-19962394 GCF_018831695.1 Puntigrus tetrazona
TCACCCCAACAACCGCATAGCAACACAATAACAATTATTTAGAACACTCCAACAACTAGATAAAACANACACTCCAGCAACCACATAGCAACGCTATAACAACCACTCAGAACACCCCAGCAACTGCATAGCAACACAATAACAACCATTCAGAACACCCCAGCAACCATAAACAAAGAAATGCAATGACAGCCATACAGAACACCCCAGCAACTGCATAGCAACACGATAGCAACCAATCAGAACACCACAACACCCACATAACAATGGATTAACAGCTACTACCTTAGCAACCAGATGTCGCAACACAATGTCAACCACTCAGAACACCCTAGTGAGTGCATAGCATTGTAGTAACAAGTACTGACAATGGCATAGCAGCTCCATAGTGATGTATTGGCATTTAACCACAACTATCTTAGCGGTGATTTTTACACATGAAAACCCCCCCTTTTTCTCCCACATCTTGTTCTTACATATACATATTTTTTCCCGTGCCCTCTGTCTTCCCATCTTTGCTTCTTTGCTTCATTTAAGTTAATAATTCATGAAATAGTCCATTGTCTGCTCACGTGTGTAGAAATAGCAAGCAAATATGTAATTAAAATGTCAAATACTGTACCCAATTAAGTGGCAAACCAGCCATGAAACTTGATTACCAGATCCACAGAGCACTTTATATGTATTACATTTTTATTCCGATTCCACATAAGGAGACAAGACTCCTAATTTCATTCTGATTTCCGTTCAGTGTCTGTCCAGGGCTTTCAGGGTCCACGTGACAGCGGGGCAAAAGTGATCACTGCCTTCAGTATGCAAAGCATATGTGTAGTATGGCATTGTGTATTTGATTGCACCATTGGTTATAAGATTTGTGAAGCTTGCAGGGCGTGTGTGCTGAGGTTCTATAAGGTGGACAGAAGTGATGTAGCGTATAGCTGATGAAAAAACGCAGAGGCAAATGTCTGCGCTCCTTTCCTCGGGCTCAGATCTGTAATGGAGATTGATCCTTTAATCTTTAAATCACCTAGAAATGTCTGGCAGTCAATCTGGTCTTCTGGTTGATACGTCATTAACGTGCAATCTTATCAAGCATCTCAGATGACAGAATGAACATTTCACTTTAGATCTGTTGGTGCTTTGCAAGCTACGGTGTCAAAGATGTCAGACGGATGGCTAGCTCCAGCTATCATTTCTTTCTTATAGCCTCTCACGCCATCAGGTTCTGATGTGTCACACATCGCGGTTTTTATATTAGCAAAGCTATGGCTTACAAGATCAGGATAGCAAAGAGGATTATATTAGGTTGGATTTCTTGTTGTATGCCTCGTTTTCTTTTTCTTTTTTTTCATTTTTTGACTTTTTGATGAGGAGAGTATGAGAGCATCACCTTGCATTATGTGAATGGTATCTGCACCTTGAGTCTTAGTTTAGAAACATTCCCATGGTAAAGGATGTTAACAAGGATTATAAAAAGGAAGGTAAGGAAAAGGGGTAAAAAGGCTTCATTTTAAAACAAAGGTAAGACTGTGAAAGAGATTTATTAAAAAAATTCTGGTGGAATAATTTGTAACATGTTGTTTATTAAATCTAATGACCATATCTCAAGGCGAGCGTCTGTTGTGAGAATGTAATGGAATATAAAATAGATAGAAGCTCTGCTGAAAGTGAATGAACTGAAATATAGAAAACATTGACTCCAACTCCAGATGTTGCAAGGCAAATTCAGAAATTTCCTTAATCTTTCTACTGTTTTGTGAATTTAAACTTCTTGCATCATTTAAAGGGATAGTTAACTAAAAATGTCATTTTTATATATATTTTATGTAATATTATTA
>NC_056718.1:19962494-19971680 GCF_018831695.1 Puntigrus tetrazona
GTTTTCAGTGTCACACGATACTTTAAAAATCATTTTGATGTGGTATTTTGAGGTTTTTTATTAATATAAAGTTCAGAAGAACAGCTTTTCTACAGCATTTAGCAGCTCTTTTACTTTTTATTTGTATGTATGTTATTTATTTGTTTAGATCAAAAGTCTGTTTAGTGGTAACACCAAACTATAGAGCAAAAATCTATAAAAGATTGATTTTGTCAGTTTGTAGTGATGCACTAGCATATATGACCTAAAGTCTAAAAGATTTGGACTGAAAGTGAGAAAATTCTTATTTTTATTTCTTTAAGCATTTCTTAAGAAACTATACTTCTAAGCTGTTGTTGTTGTTGTTGTTTTTCCTCAGTAGGAAAATGTCTCCTGGGGTGCTTCAGGTTCCTACATGAATAGCACGCTCAGTGCCAAGCTTCAACACTTGTAGGACCTGAAATCTGGCTTTAAAATGCACGATCGCTGCTCTTTAGAGGGATTTCTCCAAGCACTCGACGCGTGCATCACATTTATGCAGTCGTGAATCTGTAGGTGTGAGAGTTAGAGCTCTGTTTCTTTCTTCCTGCTTTGTGTCTAGGCTTGGCGTGTGTTTCTTAAGACTGATGGATTTGTTTGAATATGTTCTCTGCGTACTCAAAGCCCTGGTGAATAATCCTCCGCTTGTGTAACTGGCATTCACTCAAATGACCCAGGATATTGCAAACACTTCAGTCGCCAGCGTGCAGATCATTAAGGCTGAAAAATGGCACACAAAAGTGAATTTGGGATTTGAGAAATGTGATTTCTTCCGCCACTTGATCGCTGAATTAATCTCATGCCACATTTATAAGTATGTGTTGGCTGGTTATTGCTCTGCGAGTCCCTTTGACGTCTCAAAATTAACCACATAAGAGCCACTTAAATAATTGCGCCTCGAAATGTTAAAAAGCTTCAAACTGATTAATAATACAACATAACGCAAGACGTTCGATGGCTGCTAGGCATCCTATTTCCAGTGTCAGACAACGCAGGCGTAAGCATTACACTGATCATGAGCCAGAATATATGATTATTTTAATATAAACAAATTCACGAAATCATAAAGGTTAGAATGCGAGGCGTCTCACTGGAGAGAAATTCCTCGCTCTCTTAGCCATCAATAAATGAGAGTGGACTGGATTTAGCTTGATTAAAATGTTCTGGAGTGCTTGTTATTTGACCCACATTGTTAAATAAGTCAGCGTTCAGAGTATTACGTCTCATAAGCTTGAATGCATAATTGAAATCACCCGATTGCTTGGAAATGGACTAACTTGACCATTTTTGGCATATTTTTTTCTTGCGGTTATACACTATAGAACACAATACTTCACTGGCATGTGGGTAATGTTTAATAAAGCGTCTCTTCTGACTCATTTATCTCTCCTGCAGGACACAGATCTGATTATGACCTTCAACATCTCCATGCATCGCTCCTGGTGGATGGAGAACGGCCCGGGGTGCAGGGTGACCCCCGTGACCCCTCCTCCCTCCTGGGCCCCGGAGGACCACCGCTACATCAGCATCGCCGGATGTCTGCTAGAGTACCAGTATGTGGAGGTTGCCCACAGTTCCTTGCAGATTATCCTGGCTGTGAGTACGGTCTAATCCTTTACAGGCTTTTCTGTCCTTTTGCTATGCTTGCCGTTGCACTTCCTAGTATTAAATATATATAGTCCTTTATTATGCGTCTCTTCTGATTGGTCGGTCGTGAGATTCTGCCGTGAAGTGTTGGGTGTACAATGACAGCTAAACCGCATAATTGACTGTTACCGAGGATGAGAAGCTCTGGTTTAGAGTTGAATTCGGAGCAGCTCGTTTGTTTTTGTCTATTTGCAACCTATCCAGCTGATTACGCCAACTCTGTAAATAACGGTTCAGGAAATGCTTCTGAATATGAGAGGCATTGAGAAGTTTGGCTGGGCTCCAGGGCTGATATTGTTTGAATGCGGGTTGTTAATAGGAGCTCAGCATGATGCCTTCCTCCGAGTCTTTATTCTTTATCTCTTCCATTACCTGCGACACCTGCTTCTACCCCCCCCCTCAACAATCAGCGTCTCTAATGCAATAGTGAAGTGAACCCCCTCCAACGTGGATACAGCAATTCTCTGATTACGAGCCTGTACAAGACTCTCCCTCGGCTTTCATTCTCACACACCGAAATCTAATTTATCGCAGTTTTACCAACGCAACATGAAATCAAAATTGACCCTGTTTACTGCATGATTCATCAGCGCAATTTATTTTGTTTGTTTTCGTAATCGAGCTGTAATATCTTTTGATTTCTAACCAAAAGAATTTTGTTTTCTGTTTATGGAACCAAGGCCGCAGGACCAAGGAAAAGTGGTAGCTAATAATATCAGAGCCAACTTTTCAGCCAAAATCGTACACATCAGATTGAGCCGAATGTTATGTTTCACTTGAAAAGGTATCACGTTATAGATGTTAAATGTGTAGTTGACATGAAATTCCAAGTAGTGATAGCGGTGTTCTGCAGTATGGCGTAGTTTTGCTTTTTTATTCAGTTTTCTTTTTTTTGTTTTTATTTTAATTGATAGACTTAGTATTTGTAGTTTAGCTAAGTAACTGTGGTCAAAAATTGTACAAATCTAGAAAAATGTTGACTATTGACAGCACCTAAATTATATTAGTTTTTTTTTTTAACAGGACATATCATGCAAATCTTTTTGGCTCCCCTGTTTATAAAGTCAGAAAACGTGAAAACGGATGAACCAGTTCGCTTTGGTGAGCCTTTCTCTGGAAGCTTGTGAAAAAAAAAATTTGGCCATTGCGAGTGACTTTTTTTTTTTCATTTTCGCAAATGGTGTACTACTTTTAACATCATAGCAAACGTCCGAGCAAAGCTACAAAGTATGTGTATTTGACAGTTTAAGCCCAATAAGGTGTGAAAGAGAATTTAGTTTATTACTCGCATTCCATGTGATTTTTGCTTTCTGTGCAAAACGCATGATTTCAGCATGATAGTCATGATAATTGAAACCAAATTGATGTTTTTAGCAGACTATCTGAGGAATGAGCTGTAAAGGCACAGTCCTATTCTGGAAAAGGAGGGGCGGGGAGCAGCAGCTAATTTGCATTTAAGATGACATGCACAAAAACGGCGTGTTTCTGCTTCCAGTCAAAATAGGCCCTTTTTTAAAATGATGTAATAAATGATTAGTGGGGATGATTTTGTGGATAATTGAGACTTCTATTATATCTTGTAAGGAGCAGCATAATAGGTCACTTTTAATATGTACACGATATAAGGGAAAATTTTTATATCCAGTAATTGGTCACCTTTTTTCACCTTTTGTCTCTTAATTCTCCATTTCTGACTTCACACATTCAAGTTTAATGGTCCTGTGATGTAACAAATGAATTATTTTAAGTAAAGTAAGTCTATGTATTCCCTCAAGTAGTCTAGAAAAGTCATAGCAATTATTGAAATATAGTATCCATACTTTATATTTTAAACCTGCTATATAAGTAACAACGTACTATCAATTATATCTTTATTTGCAGTGTACGTATTTTAAATTTGAATGATTATTTATCTATGACAATATATTATTATTATTATTATTATTACTACTGCTGCTGCTGCTACTAGTACTACTTCTTCTACTACTACTACTACTACTACTACTACTACTAAGAATAAGCTATTTTTTTAAATAGTTTTACATGACCAATAATAAAATAATGATAATATCAAATAATATCATGACCAATATTATCAACTAAATATTATCAACTTTGCAATTTATGTTTGTCATTTTATTTTTATTTATTTATTTTTATTACATTTTATTTAAGACAACAGTTGTAAACATTGTTTGTATACAGATTTTTGTGCATAATTCCTCAAGTAACATGATTACAGTGTGAGATGAGAGCATTTCTTTGCGAGACCTGTATACTTTATCAGGTGTGATGTCATGGGGTCAGTAACTTTGATGATGACCACCGGTGTCTCATAAAGAGCTGTAACAGAGCACAGACGGCTCCATTCACCCCGGTATTTATAGACCTTCCTCTGTTAGGACTGATGTTCCTGTGGAGATATTATACAGCGAATGGCGGAGGAGAAAGGCAGCTGTGTGTCTGTGCCTACAGAGCGCCTGGTGGGAGCTTTTAGTTGCTTTGTGGTGCCCCCTCTCCATAGAGGAACCCGTATTCCCTATTGATGCTCTGATCTGCTGCAGGAAGCTATGTGCAGTTTGGGGGCGGGGTTACATACCCACATAGATAGATAGATAGATATAAAAAAAATACCTATTTCTTTTTTTTCCTTCCATTTTCTCATAATTACAGAGCTTCTCGTCAGTTCGCTCGAGTATCAGAGAATCCCAAGGCTGCTGAGGTGTTTTATAATGACTTCACACATGCCATGTAATTAGGCGTGTGTTGATGAAACAGATCTGAATGTGACGCTGTGGAAATGACAATATTGAAGCACACCTGCTTCCAGAGGGAGCTTCACCTTCTGAAGGAAATTTGCCTTCAGTTTTTTTTCTTATGATAAAGTAATTTTCAGACTGACCAGTCTGAACAGATCCATTTTGGGAGCATTCTGTGTTTCCAGAATATTTACGAGTAGAACTGTGGTCTGTGGATGTCTTGGTCTCGGATATATGTATTCAAATTTTTTTTTTTATATATTGATAGCTCAAGAAAGTCGCCATTTGCCCTCTATTTAATTTAATTGGAAACTGTACTGTTTCAGTCAATATTAGATTAATATTGACATGCAACAGAAATTATGCATTTTTAATTTAATTATAATATAATTATTCAAGCTTCTATACAAATAAGAAGAAATATAATGTCTTATTTTTCTTTTTCTTCTTCTTCTTATCATTTAAAAATTAGCTACATTTCTTTTAAAATAGTTTGGGATGAATTTAAATTCAATTAAAAATTGTCACACCTTAGGAATTCCCAAAAGCATTTCATATATTACCAGTAAATAATGCACCGCACATTTAAATCAAGGGAATATTTGTGTATTGATATTCTTAAAATAGAAATTGTAAATAAAAATAATAATAATAAATAAATAGCTATGAAAACATTATAGAAATGGGACAGTTGATGAAAATATAGGCATATAGAGCTGCGGAATGAATGTGGAAGAATTTCATAAAATGTGTTCATATCGAAAGCCAGCGAAAGTCACCATTTCTTTTCATTGCTGTAGGAGACGTTACAGAGATCTCATATGTGATTGTTATTTCTCATGGGTCAAAAAGCATGCTTTCATATGCAGAATAAGACTTATCATTAGGGGCTGTCAAATATTATGTAAGAAGCTGTTGAAGTCATTGCATGTTCAATAATGCTTAGACCTCTAAACACAAAAGCTGTTACAGTAGGCCAGTGTCGGCAGAACGCATGGTGCCAGGATCAATATGACAATGATTGAATTAAGCTCTCTCTGAAGCACTGAAAGGGACGAGACATATGTCTGTGTCAGCAGAAATGCTGAGTTGGGTCCCACCGCTGGCTGCTGAGACTGTTCCTACGGAGTGTAAAACAATATCAAGGCCTGAAGTTTATTGCTAGCATTTTGTTCATGTTGTCCCTGCAGAGAGTCACAGTTTGGGTCGTTCCTGAACCCGCCAAGCTGAGACAAGCTAAGTTTATTGTTTCAAGTTTCTTGAATGTACAAGCTTATTGAAGTTTTTTTTTTTTAAATGTTGTCACGGAACACGTTTGTTCAGTAGTGTGCGATATACAGTACAATATGGCCATTAGTAGAGATTTTTTAAATATATTTATCAGTATAGCGTATATAAACTATTTGACAGATAATTGGTCAACAGAGTTAACTATAATATTTATCCAGCATTGGTATAAATCAAATTTTTTCAAGCTGCATTTTATGATGCTCTGATGTCTGACTTCACTTTAAAGTTAATTTTAATTTATAGTGTTTTATTTAGACAAAATTGCATAGAACTTTTAACTTTTAACTATTTATCGTTCAGTGGACATAACTTAAAATAACTTAATATTTTGTGATATTATTAATATGCAATATATTACTCATAAAATACACTTGCCGTTTTTTTAGCTCTGTTATACTCATTAAGGCTTCATTTGTTTGATTCAAATAAATGTGGGTTTTGAATGTATCATTTAATGGCATATATTTCTACTACTGTATTGCATATATTTCACGTCTATATCTTATTTGGTTAGCAGCTGTGTAATTATCCAGATAGTGTACACCCAGCCAATCATCTATTGCATAATAGACTGTTTCAAGGCTATACAAAACAACAGTTTTAGTGATGATGGCTGTATGTGTCAGTGCATTATCCATTACACAATATTTGCTGTTTAAATCTACTTCATTCAGCAAAATTCAAAAGCATTTGTCAAGGCTCAGGCACAGTTCTTCCAGAGCTTTTTCTGCACTGTAGCAACGGCCTTTGTTTATTCAACCAGGTGACCTCAGATGCTCGTTCATAATGTGTTTTCTCTGGAAACGTCTTTGTTTGCACCAACATCTCAGGGAAAAAATTCATAATTGGTCCTCGAAATACTCTCCAACGCTGTTTTGCCTCAGATCGTGTTTTTTTACTTCAGACCCTCCCCAGACACACAGTTGAGTCTGGATGCATAGACAACGTTTTCAATCATCCCCTCAAGCTCCCAGATACATAATGATCGTCTTTGTTCCCCGCACAGAAATCGGGGTGTTGAAAAATTGACTCGTTCATTATTTTCTCCTAAAGCGAATAAGTGCCTCTTTGATCGGTTAACTATGGAGACAACCGCTCTCTCGCTCCCTCTTCCCACTTCTCATTTTATCTAGCTGACAAGAACACAATTGATCAGCAAATTTCGCTTGTCTTCTCTTTCGCTAAAACACTGTCATTTGACAGAACACAAAGTGTCCAAGTAATAATTTCTTATCTCATATTTATTAATGAAAATAACCTGGAGGTTAATTCGATTCAGTAATACGGAGATGGATGTGGCTTGTTGAAAGGGCGTCGATGTGAACTACAGTAATGACAGCTCGATCTTCACACACACAGAGATAATTATGTGGATTACAGAGGAGGCATCTGGGAGGGAGTGCTGTCATTTCACTGCTAGCCAGCCACTTTGCGCTTTTTTTTTTTTTCTTCATTTTTTTTTCTGAGCGACACCTGCAGCGGGCTCCGAAACGTGTCTTCGGTCCCATTGTTTTCCCTCGTCGGAGCAACAGTGCGGCACCTTCAGTTAATTAGGTTTCTCTCCCAGCCGAAATGGATGTGGAGCCTTCGACCATTCATTTACAAGCATCTCAGACATTAGTATGGCTGCATGCATCATTACACAGTAAGGGAGCGTCAGTCTGAAAGTAATTAAGTAGAGTTGTATGATAATGAAAGGCCCGTGGTGTGAGCTAATATCGGATTCGTACACCGATCGCTTTGTGATAATCCTTCTGTCTTTGCAGGGCCGATGCACCGAAATCTCGCCTGTTTAGCATGGAATTTCCCAGCAAAAATATTCTTTAACCACTCGCTGTCCGCCTTGACCAGGTGGTGGGTGCACTGGCATACGTATTTAAATGAAGTCATTAAGTCAGCTGTTATTCTTCTGAGTGCAGACACGCCTCCTTATGCAAATGAAGCTTATTATGGAATGCACTTTATTTACAAATCTCAGGGCTGTTTGCTTGGCGCAATTAACACGCTGTTCTCCGCTTGCAGAAACCAGGTGGCATGCTTAATTTTATTTAAATGACGTTTGTGTTTATTTTCTGATGCAAAAGACCAGGCTTATATCGCTTTCTGCATATTAAAGAGCGAATTTGAAGGCGGTCATAGAGGCTTTTGTTTAAAAGTAAGATTTGTGAAAGGATTTGATACTTTTATTTAGTAACAATGTTTTCATTTGAACAGAAGAGATTTAAAATGTACTAGATTTTTTCAAGAAACTTGATCACGGTTTCTAAAACAGTACCGAGCAGCACAACTTTGTTTTCAGCCGTGATATTATTAGGAAATTACCAAATCAGAATATTATAATAATGTGACTGGCATTTTTGGGCATTTTTTGTATTCACAGTATTGCTGTTTTTATTGTATTTTGATCAAATGCAGAGAATTCTTTAAAAAACCTTTAAACAAATGTTTTGAAATCAAAATAAATCAACTATCTACAGTCTTAAAGGAACAATAAAAATGTTGTAATCATCATGGTGTTGTTTAGGATTTCATGCAAAGAAATGTAATGGGGCCAATATTGTGTTGGACCCCATTGACTTTCATGAACAATACTATTGAAACATTGTTCAATATCTTATTGCGTGTTCCACAGAAATAAGGAAATCCCACAGATGTGGAACGATACAAAATTATTTACAGTAAAATAGACTGCAAATGCTGTCAACTTAAATATACAGCTGTGTAGAGCATTGTGAAAGAAAAATGTTGTCGAATGTAGGTTAGGACCTGCTTAAATGTATTTTAAAGTGCCCATATTATGCCATCTTTAATACTACTAATATTGTAATATTGTTTTGAGAGTCTCCTACAACAGGTTTACATGCATGCAAGATGAAAAAACGCTTTTGTTATCTTAAAAAATGTGTTTAATATCACCTCATTTTCCAGCATTTCTCAAACGATTCGTCTCTTTAAACCCCTCCCTTCCGTGAGCCTACTCTGCTCTTATTGGTCAGATGGCCCAATCTGTTGTGAGTGACACATACAGCGCATCAGAAATTATAGACCCATTGCCATAATTCTGTATTTTGTATTGTTCAGTTGAAATATGAGAGTATATTATTTATCATACTTACAGTATTGGAAATGGCATAATACGAGCACTTTTAGAAGATGACTGAATCCTTAGCCAATTTGAGCAGATCAGAATCATATGGCAGCACTTGTGTGATGTATTTCCTCATTTGAAGATGCCACAGTGGACATCAAACTTATGTCTGAATAACTCTTCCGCAGACACCAACTTTGGAGGTCCTTTAGAGGAGAGTGTGTTAATTTCCTCAGGTGCTTGGGAAGAAACAGAGTATGCACTTCTATCTGCTGCTGCATACGAGTGCATTGTGGGAAAGAGAGAGAGCAGAAGAGGGGAAGAGAGCATCGATGGTGGGATAACACTTCTCATCTGTGATTAATGCTCTCTCCCTCACCTCCT